>NW_015622359.1:0-7010 GCF_000836295.1 Verruconis gallopava | reverse complement strand
GATAGATGGATGGAAAACTAGATAATTGAGAGGATAGGAGGTGGTCCTTTTATTGACTATCTGCAATGTGAGAGATCATTGTGGGTTGTGGTTGTTGGTTGTGGTTGTATCTTCTTAAGTGATCTCGCTCAAGCGATGGCTAAATAAGGCGCTAGATTAGTCAGGTGCACGTGACCTGTGACAGTAAGGCAACAGAATGGTGCTTATCACGTGTCATGGGGGTGACCCCGTGACACCTGATATGGTATTATGGTCCATCACACCCCAGCTGAACAGGTTTAGCTAGATAACAAGACAGACGTACCCCTTAGAAAGCATGCCTCGCTGGGAATATAGTTTAATAGCCCTAATATAGTTAAGTAGGCAGTGTGTAATAGAGTCCTCTTTAGTTAGCAGTATATTAGCAGCATCAAGCTATATAAGCTAAGAAGGAAGAGATGTCACCGGTGTGCAAGAATTGGACACCTAGCTTGGAATTATAAAGAATAAAGAAGATATGCACACTGCTTAGAAGACCATGACAAGAGCGAATGCCCAGAGGGAACTCAACCCTAATGCGCAGACTGTAACCAAGGACATCATACAGAAGCAGCTGAATGCACCAATCAGGCCATAAGATTTCCACATTTCCAATAATGACCACCCTATAAATGTTACAATTGAACATTATACGCTCCAGAGCATATATTAAAGCCTTAATTAATAATATACAGACAGCGAAGCTTGATATACTCCTAATCCAAGAACCCTCAGTCTCATACTATAAAACATATACACAACACTGATGTTGGTATTTATACCAACCAACCTCAAACAGAGAAGGACGGTATTGCAGCCTTATATATATCAACAAATGACTTGCACCTCTGGCATATTGATAACTCCAGTGCAACAACCTTAATATAACTGGAATATTAGTTAGCATACTGTCACGGGGTCACCCCCATGACACGTGATAAGCACCATTCTGTTGCCTTCCCCGAACCCAAACATCAGCCAGTACAAGCAAAAAGACCACAACAGCGAGAACGTGAACTCTTGATATCTAGTAGTGCTAACTGAGCATACACACTCCTCTACCTAGTAGTTAGACGAATTGACAGGCCTGACGCGGCGCCCAACGCGTGAAAAACAGGTATGTCGATTCCCTGGCCCAGGGGGGAGTCCTGGTCAAACAGACTGCCAGAGCACGCTACCCAACTAGCGAAGCACCTTCAAGCGGCAGCGCAATTCGTACACAGCACGTCCAGCCGCACTGTTGAACTGGACTCGGTAAAATCGATAATCTTTACAGCCCTCAACTTCGTGATGAAGGTATAACAGGCCCCGGATCTCGTCCATGTCTATGATGCAGTCTGTGCTATCCAAACGCAGCTCTAAATAGGGACAGAAGACTTAGCGAGAGAACTTGCGGTGATAAAAGAGGAAATACGCGGCCTTACTATAAAAGCCCAAAAGACAGCAATCATCAGCGAAGAGGCAAAAGCAGCGGCCCTTGAGGCAGCGGCGATTAGCAGGACCACGGCGGACATCGCGAAGGACATTAAGAACAAAGGAATACGACCCCAGGAAGGGACACCTATGAACTATGCTGCGGCGGCAGCCAGAGGCGCTCACAGCGTACAGACGCATGAGCAAAGGATGCCTCCCACCGCGCCGACCCAGCGGGAGATCATAGTGAACATCAGGGATAGCCACACGATCGAACGACTACGAGCAATGAACCCGCGGACTCTTAAAACGCATGTCAACCATGCGATTACCTAAAGCGAGAATGAATATATCACAGGTATCACCATAATGTCAGCCAACCAATTAAAGAGCGGAGACCTCAGTATCCGAATAACAACAGGTAAGGAGACCCAACTCCTGTGGTAATTCACAGATGACTGGGTAGCACGAGTTGGCAGCGGGTCCTTGGTCAGGAACCTGACCTATGGCGTCTTAGTACACGGCATACGGGTTAGCACAGTCAATATGGACAAGCAGGAGGACATGAGAAATGCCATCCTACAAGACAATAAACTATTTATCCCAAATGCAGAGATCAAATACATCGGATGGCTTACCTGGCGGGCACCAAGCAAAGCGATGTCATCAATTATTATAGAGTTTATGAGGCCAGAGGATGCTAATAAGATTATTGATGAGGGCCTAGTGTGGCAAGGAGAGATGTGCCAGAGCGAGCGCTATGAACGGCAGTGCCGCCTGAAGCAGTGTTTTAAGTGTCAGGTATATGGCCACATAGGAACCCAATGCAAAGCAGAAAAGACATGTGGCTACTGCGCGCTAGAACATGACTCAAGGGACTGCCCATCAAAAGGAGACCGGAATGCCTCCAGGAAATGTGCAGCATGCCGCGGTACACACGAGGCGTGGAACCGCCTGTGCCCAACCAGGAAAAATGAGCTGGCCAAGGTAAGGGTGGCCTACGCCAATAGGCCGCGATACCATGCGGTTGCGCCAATGACGGGAAGTGACTTACCAGCTGCTGCCGCGGGCCCCATACTGCGGAGGACAAGGTCAACATGGGACACGAAAACGACCTAAGCCTCCGCGAGAGGCCAGAAGAGGGCAGCGCCGGAGGAGAAAGAAAACGAGGAGTCGAATCAGCGACCTCAGAGGCCACTAAAGCCTAGCAGGAAAGCGCTGGAAATGATAGACTCAAATATCATAATACGCCGCAGTACCCAAAACATGGACCTTGATAGCGACAGTGACCAATGATAAAACAAAACCAACTGAAGATACTGCAGTACAATGTCCGTAAATCAAAGAACCAGGTCATGGTAACGCTACTCTGAGACCCAAGTATAGCGACCTATGATATAATAGCTATCCAAGAACCCTGGCGCAATCTATTCGAGGACACGACACACCACCCAGCCAAGAACACCTTCCACCTGTGCTACCCAATGGACAGCACTAAGGAATACCCGGCGCGGGTATGCTTCTTCATCAACAAGCGCCTAGACCATGCCCGCTGGCAAATTGAACAATGCACGCGAGACCTATGCACACTGCGGATCCTCATAGGTGAAGAGGCGGCAGAAAACGAACTGATATTGCATAATATATACAACCCAGGCCAAGGCGAAGACCAGGCAGCCACCCTCCCAGTATTACGAGCCCAGCTAGAGAAACACGCTACAAAAGAGCAGATAGCGCTCGGTGACTTCAACCTACACCACCAAATATGGGGAGGCCCAGGAGTTATAAGAGAAGAGCCAGAGTCAGAGGAACTCATCGAGATTATGGACGACCTCAATATGATAAATGTGCTGGAACCAGGCACAATCACGTTTAACAACGGCCTTGGCCAGACGACCATAGACCTCTGTTGGATGACGCTAGGTCTGGTCGACCGGATAGTCCGCTGTGGGATAGATGAGGATGTTAACCACGACTCTGACCACCTACCGATCAGCACCATGCTAGATATGAGGATCTGGACGATGGAACCCAAACCCAAATGCCAGTGGAAATACCTGGATGAGGAAAAGTTCTGCGAGGCTCTAAAGGAGGTCCTCACACCCAAGCGCAGGCCAGACATAAAGAAAGCGCTAGACGAGTATGTCCAGTATATTGTCACTGCAATCCACACAGCGATAGAAAGGGTCCTACCTCTGAGGAGACCTAGCCCTAAGATGAAGGAGGGGTGGGACGACACATGCTGAGAAACACTTGCAGAAATGAAGCGCCTCTGCAGAAGGTACTCCCGGCGGCCGACGGCTGAAGCGTGGAAGGACTATCAAGAAGGTAGGAAACTCAAGGGCAAGACCATCGCAAGAGCACTCCAAAAAGCACACAGAGACCGGGTGACAAAAGCGGCGAGCTCGGCCGAGTCACTATGGAAGGTCGCAAAATGGGCACGCAACAGGGGTAACCAAGCCCCAAGCATCACACCCACAATACGGAGGCCTGATGCCCTAGGGGACACCCCAGCAACAGAACCACAAGGAAAGGCGGATATATTCAAAGAGACCTTCTTCCCGCCCCTGCTGGAGGCGGATCTGAGCGATATAGAAGGGGCATCCTATTCAGGGCAGGTATAGATGCCAAAGGTTACCAGAAAGGAAGTATTGGAGGCAATCTATGCAGCAGCCCTGCTAAAGGCCCTAGGGCCAGATGGGATATCTAATAGGGCACTACAGGCAGCCGCAGGAATGCTGGTACCGTTCCTTATGACCACTATCAACCAAAGCCTAAAATTAGGCTACTGTCCGGTCTACTTCTGTGAGTCGACCACAGTGGTTTTGCGAAAGCCTGGAAAGGACAATTATACAACCCCTAAACCGTACCGCCCGATCGCACTATTAAACACGATTAGGAAGGTTATGGATGCAGTTATTGCCCGGCGACTTAGCTTTCTGGTAGAGGAATACCAGGTGCTCCCCAGCCGACATGTTGGGGGCTGAAAACTGCGGTCTACAGAACACGCGATACATGCTATAATCGAACGTATTTATGAAGCATGGAACAAAGGCGAAGTGAGAGTAGCTAGCCTTCTCCTTCTGGACGTGATGGGGGCATTTGACAATGTCTCTGCCAAGCGTCTCCTACACAACCTCCGGAAGCGAAAGGTAGATGAAACGATAGTACGCTGGGTTGCGAGCTTCTTGAGCGGCAGGCGCACCAGAATCGTGCTCGACGGATACGAATCTGAGGAGTACCGGATCGAAACGGGTATCCCGCAGGGCTCACCCCTTTCACCCATCTTGTATATCTTCTATAATGCAGATCTTATGGAGGAGTGCGGGATAGAGGATGTGACGATAGTAGGGTACATTGACGACGCTGTGACCCTGGCGTGCGGTGATTCTATGGATGAGACGTGTGGGAAGATTGAACGAGTACTCGAAAAGGCCCACCACTGGGCACAAACCCATGGCGCGAAATTCGCACCAGAAAAGTTCCAGCTAGTGCACTTCACAAGAGCACGGAGCCGCATCGACCTCAAAAGACCGCTAGTAACCCAGGGGGTTACTATCCTGGCTAAGAGTATATGTAAGTACCTTGGGGTCATCATGGACCGAAAGCTCAAATGGAAGGAACACGTTGTAGAAATATGCTGGAAAGTCACAAAAACAATCGCCGCACTAAATTCCATCGGAGGCTCTACCTGGGGTGTAGGCCTACAAGACATGCGGAAAATCTATAGAGGCACGGTCGTGCCACAGATGATGTATGTATGCTCCGCCTGGTCAAACCCAGGAGGTGCAGAAGGTTCATACACGGCTGCCACGCTTAAAACACTCAAGACCCTCCAGGCTTAAGGCGCGAGAGCTATATGCGGGGCGTATAGGGCAACCTCACAGGCGGCCCTGGATATTGAAGCGCACCTGCTCCTTATTGAGCATCAGATATGGAAGCACAACGCGGACACACTAGGCCGGATCCTCACAGTTGACAGCATGCCGGAGCTATTGAACGCCGGTAATGGAGACGACCCCCCCTCCCAACATAGAACACCACAGATCAGCCCCCTACGCTGGATCGCCCGCCGACTGCAAGAGCAGGGAGCTGTTGATCTTGAAAAGCATGAAAAGATAACGCTATTTATAGCGCCACCATGGCAGCAAGGACCTGTGGTACGGATTTCAACAAATGACGACGAAGCGCGGGCGACCCATGATAGGATCATGGCAGAGGAGGGTCAAGCCTGTATCTATACAGATGGGAGCCGTATTGAGGGCCATACCGGAGCAGCGGCAATATGGCAAATGGAGGGTGAATCAAAAGGGGCCTATATGGGGCCTGAGACCACATCGACTGTCTATGCTGCAGAACTACAGGGCATCAACCTTGCCCTTGGGATGGTAAAAGACGCGGGTGTAAGGCTAGCCCGTTACAAGCAGGTGCACATATTCACAGACAACCAGGCCGCGATACGCGCCACAATACGACCTGAAGGCTGCTCTGGAGCATATATTACTAAGCAGATTATGCGGTGGCTCAAGCAACTACATAAAGATGGCTATATTATTACCATCCACTGGATCCTGGCTCATGAAGGGATAGATGGTAATGAAGAGGCAGACGTGGCCGCGAAGACTGCTGCAGGGTGGGCAGAAAAAGGCATGGAGACCTGTAGGGCTCCAACGCCTCCCTGCCTACACCCGCTGAGAACCACGCTGAGGACGTGGGTTAGTAAGACCGCCTGCACCCGTTGGAATAGGAGCTGGCAACAGGAGACGAAAGGCAGAGCTATATACCGCCACACACCGCTACCAGATAAGAAGGTGCTATAGCTATATAAAGACCTAACTAAGGCTGAGAGCGCCTCCCTTGTATAAATGAGAACTGAGAAAATAGGTCTCTGAGACTTCCTCTTCTTCTGACGCGTACCAGGATTCGAGGACCCAGGATGCCCCTATGGAGGAGGCCGCCAAACAGTCGGCCACGCGCTCCTGCGATGCCGACTGCTCCAGGACGAATGATGGATCGAATTTGGGAATCTACCGGGCAGAGAGGACCTATGGAAGATCCTCTCAACGCGCAAGCTAGCCACGAAAGCAATCGCACTTATAGAACAGGCGAGGGCCCTAGGGCAGAGGGTGCCGAGTGAGTAGATGAGCAGAGTATTGGGTGGAGACTGAAGGTATCACAGATGGTGAAATATGGGGCATGCCCCTCTGAGCCTATATATAGTGGAATCGTTAGTAGTAGAGCCAGTATTAATAAATGGTGACAGCCATTTGAAGGTCGAGGCAGATGGTAAGAGGGTGGGCGAAAGAGGAGACTGGCTACGTTTGTCGACTCTTTGAGACTACAAGCGTGGTGAAGAGGGATTGATTGATTTGATTTGATTTGATTTGATTTTTCATTTACCCTGACCCATCCTAGTAAGGTATTGATTGATTGATTGATTAATCCTACACGGTTTCAGCTACTTCTTTTGTCGCGTAGCTATGCCCGGCGGAGGATAACGTGGCCTCAGTCTACCAGCACTTGTTGAAAAGTGGGTGGATTTTGGACCTCGTGACGCTTGGTAATCGGCCGACGCGCAT
>NW_015622358.1:0-7055 GCF_000836295.1 Verruconis gallopava | reverse complement strand
AATACATTCTCATACTCTTGAAGCTCAGACTATTCTAAGTCATAAACATAACTATCTTATTGTATTCCTTCCACAATAAGCTCTTGTTATACATTGTTCCTCTGCTCTAGGAAGCTAAACCCTTCCGAAGTGGCTTACATTAGTGAAGCTAGTCGGTATCAGGAAAGTATTCCTAACACTATTTTAATACTGTTTACAGTCAGGATTAGGCCTAAGTATTTCACCTCTTATTAATAGAACTTATACTTATTAATATTAAGCTGGAGGCTTATAGTCTCTAGTGCCTTTAGCACCAGTCGCACATGTTCCTTATGTTCCTTTAAACTATTATTATATATAAGGATATTGTTGATATATATGGTATAGAAGATATCTAGGAATAAATATAGGATATTATTTATATAATATTAGAATATATTAGGGGTATTAGTTAGATTAAAGGGTATTACTAAGTACTTAAACAGGCCTTTATAAGTATAGAAAGCTATTAAGTATTTATAGCTAGGTGCGATTTAGATTCGGTTAAAAGCTAAAATAATATCCAGTTTTATAAAGTATTTGGCTTTGCTAAAGTAGTTTAATATTTCTTAAATTAAAGGGATTAGGTAGCGGTTTTTAACTATAATTTTATTAAGTTTTCAGTAGTTAATATAGAAGCAAAGGCTACCTCCTAACTTCCTTATAAAGATTACTAGGGAAGATATGGGTGATAAACTAGGTTAGATAAATCCTTTAGTAAGGTTTTTAATTAGATACTTATATAGGGCTAGTAACTTATAGTAGGATATTATATATAATAGTCTATAGGTAGGTTTTACCCTAGGAATCAGCTCAATCCAATAATCATATAGGCGGTATTCTAGAAATTTATCTACTTTTTTATATAAGAATAATTCCAGGGAGTCCTAGTAGTCGCGTGGCAGTTTCATCTTCGGGTTAGTATGTTTCTTATCTATAAGGGCCTTTTTAATATTAGTTAATAAGACTGTAAAAATTTTAATATTATACCTTCTTATAAGTTAGGTAAAGGGGACCGCTCTAATCATGCAGATATCCATTATAGTATTAAAGGGTAGATTCCCTTCTAAGTCTAGATTATCTATAGGGAAGGGCTTGTCTAGGGGGTTAGGAGCTTAAGCTATAAACTGTATTATCTGTAGTTTATGCTACTAATTATACCATTATGGTAGTATATTAGGGCGGTTTAGCGAAGCTCTTACTAGGGCCTTTTCAGGGGCAGTTGGGGGGCTATTGGGTTCAGGTGATTCTAGTTGTTATTTGACCATGAAGTGGTTACGGTATACCAGGGCTATAAACCATAACTTATTATATTTATAGTCTATCTGTATACAGTACTTATAGTTCTAGGGCTGGCCAAGAATAAAGTTATATTTACCTAAAATTATTAAGTAGAAAGTAATCACTTTACAGTAATTATTAATGGTTATCTGGAGAGTTATTAAGTAGGTAACCCTTACAGAGATAGTTTAGGATCTATTAAAAGTATTCAGGTTAATATATCATTCTAATCTTATTTATCTTAGGCTATATCTATACACGAAGTTGCTACTTATAAACCCCTTTCCTATAGTATTTAAGTCTACTATTCTGTAGGCGGTTACTAGCGTGGCGCCCTGCCTTAGTCTAGTGTTACGAGGTAACATGGGAACCACGTGACAAGAAAACGATCATGCTGATTACTCATGATTAAGGTAATTAGTTTGCATAAGTACAAGCTTATGATTCAACCAGACAGATTGGATAAATCAGGAATACAGGATATAATCAGTTTGATCATTTATAATCCAGATAATCACTTCAGTTAAGGTAATAAAGATACTGGAGATAAGGTCTATATAAATATCCTATCCCTACTAATATTTCACTTCCTTATAATTTAACTATCTAGTATAGCTAGTAGTTAGTTTAAATACTTTCTTATACTCTTGAAGCTCAGACTACTCTAAGTTATAAATATAACTATCTTATTATATTCTTTCCTTAATAAGCTCTTATTATATCTTATTCCTTTACTCTAGGAAGCTAAACCTTTCTAAAGTAATTTATATTAGTAAAGCTAATCAGTACTAGAAAGGTATTTTTAATAAAAGTTAAATTATTATATTATTAAATAGGGTAAGGAATAATATCTTATATCTACTATCTTTAAAAGAAGTAGTGGAAATTAACAACAGTCTGGTCTACTAAAGAAGAAGGTTAAGGTTACTTTAACTACCAGTACTGCTAGCCTATTAATATATAGAATAGCAGTACCTCTACCACCTCTGCCACCACTAAGAGATCCAGAAGTTCTACCAGACGCTTAATTATTTGACGACTCTGATTCATCCAACTTAAATTCTGATTCTGGAAGTAAGAATCTTTTTAATAAAAATATAGCTTAACCAAAAATTAATCTACCTAAATCTTTTAAGGGAAAGTAATCTAAATATAAAGCCTTCAGGTCTTAAAATCTATATCTACTAGAATTAGGATAAGCTTAATACTGAAGAAAAGAAAGTCATATATACTATTTCCTATCTAAAAGGAAATATATATACCTGGATCTAGAGGCGAGTTAATCAATATATCTTAAAGAAAGGAGATATCCTATATAAGGTTAAAAGAATCTTCTAGAGCTATTTAGTATTTATAAAGGAAATAGATTAGTACTTTTAATAAATTAATAAAGCTTATCTAGCTAAAAAAAAGTTATTAGAATTATACTAAAAGTCAGATACAAGTTCCTATACAGTTAAATTTGAGAAATAGGCAGTAATTTTAAAATAGAATAATGATATACTTTATACTAAGTTTTTTATAGGACTTAAATCAGAAGTTAAAGCTTAGCTATAGCTTAGGGAGAAGGAGATATCTATCCTCACCGAACTTATTGAATCAGTAATTAGGGTTGATTCCATCCTATTTGAAAATAAGCTTAATAAGTAGGGAAAGATACCCAGATACTAACCTAATTATAAAAGACTATAATACTCTATTAATTATTACAGACTACAGCCTATAAAAATAGATAAGCTCCAGAAAGGTGATTAAGCCCTGAGAAAGCCTAAAAACTTTAAGAAAAATATAGGAAATTGCTTCAAGTGTGGTTAACCAGGATATTTTATCCAAAACTGTTCGAAACCTAAAAAATAGTTAATTAAGACCTTAGGAATAGGTATATAAGCATAGAAGATCATAATACTTAAGAAAAGCTCTTATAATATTTACTAATAGGGACTAAATTAAAATACTGGACTATGGAATAAGACTGTGATCCAGAGGATTTTAGAATAATATCCTAATATTTAAATAAATATAGCTTATAAATTCTATTAGGTACTACTAATTAGTTATTATAAAGTCCAGGACTATAGATTCTAAGAATATAATAAGAATAAAGACCTAGGAGAACTATTATAGGAATATCTTTATGGACTACCTAAGGTTTCCTTCATATAAGTACGATAAATACTCCAGATTAAGGGTATAAAAGGAAACAATCATTATATATATTATAAGTATCTTCCAGTCAACCTTTGTACTGCCTGGGGTTGTTAATATCTGAGACACTATATACTAATAATATAATAGGGAACTATTAATAAAAACTATATATTAATTAATACTGGACCATTACCACAGGGAATCTTAAGTATAATTAGAAATCTTGACCCTAAAGAAAATAAGATAATAGAAAATATCTATAAATATATTATAAAGCTTATTTATATAATAGATAATTCAATAAGAAGGGCTATTATATAGGTTTTATTTAAGGATCTATATTAAATTAGATTTCAGATAAACGCAGATCTAGATTCTGAAGATCTATAGAAGATATATTAACTAAACCTATAAGTAATAAAAGGAATATCTAACCCAGATAAGAGTTCTAAGGAATAGGAGTCAGGCGAAGAGATGCTTGATGACGGTGAAAACAAGCACCCTTACTTCTTAGGAAATAAGGAGGTCGACTATTAAGGGGCGTAATAGTTGACTTTTAGAAGGAACCTTAAAGCCTTAGTAAGTTAGGGGAGAGTAAACTAATGGTAAAAGTTAAGATTATAGGTAACCCTACTATAGCTATAATTGATTTAGGAGCTATAGCAGACTTCTTAAGCAGTCGGTATACTAAGGAGTAGAATCTACCTTTGAATAAGAAAAAGAACCTATACTTACTTATTATTACTAATGGAACCCCGATTGCTTTAGACCAAGGCATGGTTAAGTATAAGACAACCATTAATATAATAATATTAGGTAAAAAGGTTAAAAGGATGTTTAATATTACTAATATTAGGGATTTAAATATTATCCTTAGATTATTATAGCTCTAGGATGAAAAACCATATATTAACTAGTTAATCTTAACTATATCTCTAGTTAAGGATTGATATCTTACCTAGGCCAGGAAATATATTAGAAGGTAGATAAGAAAGCTTATACAGTAAAGTATATAAGATATAGAGGTAGTAGCTATTTATCAGCTCTAAAGGGAGTAGAAGACAGCGTTTTAAATTCCTCTAGAATATAAGGAATTTATAAAACTTTTCAAGAAAGAGGCTTTAGAAGAAGCCTTGCTACCACATCAGCCGTTTAATTATAAAATAGTACTAAAAGAGGGATCCCAACTAAAGAGATTTAGTATCTACCTATTTAGGATAGACTAAAGAGAAGTACTAGATAAATACTTAGATAAAAACCTAAAAAGAGGTTTTATAGAAGAATCTAAGTCTCCTATAAGATATCCAGTATTTTATATACCTAAACCTGACAGCAGACTATAACTTTATATGGATTATAGATATCTAAATAGTATTATAGTAAAGAATAGTATAATACTACTATTAATCTAGGAGTTATAAGACTGACTCTAAGGAGCTTAATAATTTATAAAGTTTAATATACTAGAAGTATTCTATTAAATTTAGATTAAGTAGGGTGATAAGTATAAGATAGTATTTAATATTTATTAAAGGTACTATTAGTATAGGGTAATGCTATTTAGGCTTATAAATACCCCAGCTACTATATAAGTATATATAAACCATATATTACAGGAATACTTAGATAAGTATATTAAGGTCTATATAGACAATATTTTAGTATACTCCTGGATATTTAAAGAATATGTCAAACATGTCCGAAAGGTCTTAAAAGTGCTAAAGAAATATAATTTACAGTTTAAACTATCTAAATATAAGTTTTATAAATAGAGAATTAAGTTTATTAGACTGATTATATCTGAAAAGGGATTAGAAGTAAATCTAAAAAAAGTTAAAAGAGTTAAGGAATAGCCTAAGCTATAAACTATTAAATAGGTCTAAGTATTTTTAGAATTTATAAATTATTATCAATAGTTTATCCCTAGATATTTAAGAATTGTAGTACCACTTACTAAACTTACTAAGAAAAGGGAAAATACTAGCATTACTTCCTAGGAATTTTAGTAGACTAAGGATACTTAAAAGGCCTTTAATAAGTTTAAAAAATTGGTTACATCTACACCAGTACTATAATTATTTAATAAGAAAAAGCTGATAAAAGTTAAAATAGATGCTTTTAAATATACTCTAGAAGCAGTCCTAAGTCAATAGGATAAGGATGGGCTATAATAACCAGTAGCCTACTACTCAAGGAAGTTTATTAATATGGAAACCAGGTATTCTATATTAGATTAGGAATTGCTAGTAATTGTTGATGCGCTTAAATACTAGTAATATTATTTAGAAGGCATGAAAGATATATTCTTAATTTTATTAGATTATTAAAATCTCTGGAACTTTATCACTACTAAGGTATTAAATAGATAATAATTAAGATAGTTATATAAATTATTATTATTCAACTTTGAGATTAAATATTGAAGTAGGAAACTTAATACTAATATAGATATATTAAGTAGAAGAACTGACTATAATAGGGGAGTGGAGGTTAAATATACTCTTTTATAATAAGAAGGAGACTTAATAATATATTAAGTGGTATCTTTAGTGAAAATCAATATACCTAAGATTTAAAAGATTTAAACTGAATAATTAAAAAGGGACTTTATTAAATAATATATGGACTATAATGATAAGCTGCAAGTCTATATACATGAAGGAAAAATTATCTTACCTCTAAATCTTAAAAAGGAATAGATACTTAAATATTATAAGCCACCTTTATAAGGACATACCAGAGTAGAAGAAGTCTTAGAAAGATTATAATAAAACTATTACTTTCCTAGGATACGGTAAAAGGTTTTTACTTAGGTAAGGGCTTACTATTTATGTAAGAAAGCTAAGTATAAATAATATAAATCTTATAGATTACTCTAATTAAACCGAGTACTGGAAAAGTCTTAGTAAGAAGTATTAATAGACTTTATCAGACCTTTATTACCTTCTAAAGATAAAAATAATATAGAATATGAAAATATTATAGTTACTATTAATTAGTTAATAAAATATATAATATTTATTCTAATTTCTTAATAATTTACTGCTTTTTATTTAGCAAAAATCTTCTTAAAAGAAGTAGGGAAATTTAATATACCAGAAAAGATTATCTCTAATTAAGATAAGATATTTATATCTTATTTCTAGAAAGAATTATACTAAGTATTACAGATAACTTAGGGAATATTAATAGTATATCATCTATAGAGCAATAGCTAGATAGAATAAATAAACCAAATATTAAAGTAATATTTACAAATATATATTAATAATAAATAGAATAATTAGGTATAGCTTTTATTATAAGCTATACTAGTATATAATATAATAAAGTAAAGTATTATAGGAATATCACCCTATTATATAAACTTTAGGAAGGAATTAAGATTAATAATTAATATATTAGTATATCTACCTATAGAAATAACACTATTTATAGAAGAATTATAATTACTTTATATTTAACTATAATCTGATATTATATTCCTAAATCAAAGAATAATCTCCTAGGTAATGTAAAGGTTTTAGGCTGACCGCCACTTCAGGGGGTAGGACACTCGATGTCAAGGCCTTCCTGAGGGTGAGAAAATCAAGAGGGAGAGAGAGAAG
>NW_015622357.1:5580-7222 GCF_000836295.1 Verruconis gallopava | reverse complement strand
CCTTCCGAAGTGGCTTACATTAGTGAAGCTAGTCGGTATCGGGAAAGTATTCCTAACAAAAGTTGAATTACCGAATCATTGAATAGGGCAAGGAACAATATCTTATGTCTACTGTCTCTAAGAGAAGTAGCGGGAGTCAACAACAGTCTGGTCCACCGAAGAAGAAGGTTGAGGTTACTCCAACCACCAGTGCTGCTGGCCCATCGACACACAGAACAGCAGTACCTCCACCACCTCCGCCACCACCAAGAGATCCAGAAGTTCTACCAGACGCTCAATTGTTTGACGACTCAGATCCATCCGATTCAGATTCTGATTCTGGAAGCGAGAACCTCTTTGACGACGATATGGCTCGACCAAAAGTTAATCCGCCTGAACCCTTTGAGGGAGAGCGATCCAAATACGAAGCCTTCAGGTCTCAACTCGGGATCTATATCTACTGGAATCAGGACAAGCTCGACACCGAAGAAAAGAAAGTTATGTATGCTGTTTCCTATTTGAGAGGAAATGCGTACACCTGGATTCAGAGACGAGTTGACCAATATATCTTGAAGAAAGGAGACGTTCCGCACGATGTCAAAAGGATTTTCCAGAGTTACTCAGTATTCACGGGAGAAATGGATCAGTACTTTCAGCGAGTTGATGAAGCTCACCTAGCTGAAAAAAAGTTATTAGAACTACGCCAAAAGTCAGATGCAAGTTCCTATGCGGTCGAATTTGAGAAATGGGCGGCAATTTTGAAATGGAATGACGACGCACTTCGAACAAAGTTCTTTGCAGGACTTAAGCCAGAAGTCAAAGCTTAGTTATGACTTAGGGAGAAGGAGATATCTACCCTTACCGAACTCATCAAATTAGCGATTAGGGTCGATTCCATTCTATTCGAAAACAAGCTTGATAAACAAGGAAAGACGCCCAGGTACCAACCCAATCATGGGAGACCACGACGCTCTACCGATTACTATGGACCGCAGCCTATGGAGATAGATAAGCTCTAGAAAGGCGAATAAGCCCCGAGAAAGCCCAAGAATTTCAAGAAGAACACGGGAAATTGTTTTAAATGTGGTCAACCAGGATATTTTGCTCGAAATTATTCGAGACCCAAGAAACAGTCAATTAAGGCTCTGGGAACAGGCGTGCAGACGAGGAAGATTGCGATGCTTAGGAAAGGCTCTCACAACACGTACCGATGGGGACCAAATCAAAATACTGGACCATGGAACGAGACTGTGGTTTAGGGAATCCTAGAACGAAATCCCGATGTTCAGACAAATATGGCTCACAAATTCCATTGGGTACTACCGATTAGCCATTGTAAGGTCTAGGATTGTGGATTTTGGGAGCATAGTGAAAATAAGGACCTAGGGGAACCATCATGGGAGTATCCTTACGGACCACCTAAAGTTTCCTTTACGTAAGTACGACGAATACTCCAGATTGAAGGTATTAAAGGAAATGATCGTCACGTATACCACGAGCACCTTCCACTTAACCTTTGCACAGCTTGGAGTTGTCAATGTCCAAGACACCGTGTACCAGTGATGCAGTGGGGAATTATTGATGATAACCATATATCTATTGACGCAGGACCATCACCACAGGGAATCCAAAGTACAATTGGAAATCTTGACCCTGAAGAGAA
>NW_015622357.1:0-1306 GCF_000836295.1 Verruconis gallopava | reverse complement strand
ACTTCCCAGGAGTTTCAGTGGACCGAGGACGCTCAAAAGGCCTTTGACGAGCTTAAGAAATTGGTCACGACTACACCGGTACTACAATTGTTCGATGAGAAAAAGCCGATAAGAGTTGAGACAGATGCTTCCAAATATGCTCTCGGAGCGGTCCTAAGTCAACAGGACGAAGATGGGCTATGGCGACCAGTAGCCTATCACTCAAGAAAGTTTACAGATGCGGAAACTAGATATTCCACATCGGATCAAGAGCTGCTAGCAATCGTTGACGCACTCAAACACTGGCGACATTACCTGGAAGGCAGAAAAGATACATTCTTAGTCTTGTCAGACCACCAGAATCTCCGAAACTTCACTACTACCAAGGTGTTGAATGGACGACAGCTAAGATGGTCATACGAACTATCGTCATTCAACTTCGAGATCAAACATCGGAGTAGAAAACTTAATGCCAACGCAGACGCATTAAGCCGAAGAACTGATTATAACAAGGGAATGGAGGTCAAACATGCTCTTTTACAGCAAGAAGGAGACTCGATGATACACCAAGTGGCGTCTCTGATCAAAATCAACATACCTGAGATTCAGAGGATTCGAACTGAACAATCGAAAAGCGACTTCATTAAACAGCATATGGACTACAACGATAACCTACAGGTCTATTTACATAAAGGGAAAATTATATTACCTCCGAATCTTGAGAAAGAATGGACACTTAAGTATCATGAACCACCTCTGCAAGGACACGCAAAAGCAGAAGAAGTCTTGGAAAGGTTACGACGAAACTATTACTTTCCTAAGATACGATAAAAGGTCTTTACTTGGGTTAGGGCTTGCCATTTGTGCAAGAAAGCCAAGTATGAACGACATAAACCTTATGGACTACTTCAACCAAACCGAGCACCAGAAAAGTCTTGGCAAGAAGTATCAATAGACTTCATCGGACCCCTACCACCTTCTAAGGATGAGAATAATGTGGAACATGAAAACATTATAGTTGCTATTGATCGGTTGACAAAATACACAATATTTGTCCCGATTCCTCGACAATTTACAGCTTCTTACTTAGCGAAAGTCTTCTTGAAAGAAGTAGGGAAATTTAGCATACCCAAAAAGATTATCTCTGACCAGGATAAGATATTCACATCTCATTTCTGGAGAGAATTATGCCAAGTGCTATAAATAACATAAGGAATGTCAACAGCATATCACCCACAGAGCGACGGCCAGACAGAACGAGTAAACCAAATATTGGAACAATACTTGCGGATATATGTCAACGACGAACAAAGCAATTGGGTACAGC
>NW_015622356.1:0-7263 GCF_000836295.1 Verruconis gallopava | reverse complement strand
GGGTGAAGTTGAATCTTGAGAGGAATTCTGACCAGCGCACCTGTCTCTCAGATAGCTGTCTCTCGGTGTAGAAGTGCTTCAGGTTCTTATAGTCTGTCAGGATGGTGAAGTGCTTAACCATATATAGTTCTGGCTCCCAGGCCTCCAGGCATCGAACTATGGCGAGGAGCTCCTTATCATAGATAGGATAGTTGGCTTCTATGGGTGAGTGTTTCTTCAAGTGATAAGTGACAGGTTGCTAGTTGCCTTTTTCATCCCTCTGTAAAAGTAGTCCGCCAGTTGCATGTCCAGATGAATCGGCTTCTAGTAGGGTCTCTTTTTCTGGATCAAAGTGAGCCAATATTGGCGCTGTAATAAGGAGTTCCTTAATCTTCTTGAATGCATCCTTATATGCCTCATCCCATCGAAAGGGGATGTCCTTCTTTATTAGGTTGGTGAGAGGCTCAGCGATCTCAGAGAGCTCTAGAATAAAGACTTGATAAAAATTAGCGAATCCAATAAACGCTCGCACGGCTTTTACAGACAATGGTATGGCCTATTTATGTATAGTGATTATCTTGTTGGGATTGATATATATTCCAACCTCTGCTTCAATGATATATCTAAGGTATTTGACTCTCCTGGTTTCAAACTCGCACTTATCGATGTCGATCTAGAGTCCGGCGTCCATCAGGCATTAGAGGACTTTTCCTACCTTTCGCCAGTAATCTTGGAGGGATCCCAAGGAGTAGATCAGGATGTCGTCGATATAAGCGGATACAAAGTTGTCTAAGTAATCTTGCAAGACACTGTTTATATACCACTAGAAGGCGGCAGGTGCTCTGGTTAGTCTAAAGGGAACCACACCCCATTCAAACAGCCCGTATCTCATTCTAAAGGCTGTTTTCTATTCTTCTCCTTTTACTAGCCAGATCTTATGGAATACTGCAATAACGTCGAGCTTCGTGAACCAACGCGCCTTCACTACATTTCTCAATGTTTCTATGAATAGTAGAAGCGGGTAGCGATCCTTCTTAGTGATATTATTCAAACCTTAATAATCGATATAGAATCGGACTCCTCTGCTAGGTTTCTTGACTATTAGCACTAGTGCGGCGGCTGGCGAGTTGCTGATACAGATGAACTCTTTATCTAACAGTTTGGTGAGGGTCTTCCTAAGTATAAGTAGTTCTTCTTAACCCATGCTATAAAGCGGTCCCTAAGGAATTTTTTTTTCGGATCTGTTGTGGTCCTTCTCGATCTCAATACGTAGGTCAACGCCCTTATGATAGGGTGGTAGTTTCTTAGCCAGAGACCAGTTGAAAGCCTTCAACCATTAGTGGTAGTAGGGTGGTAGTTTAACCTTAGGGTCTGATTGTTTGCAGGGTTTCAAGGCTTTCTCAATATCTGCGATCGAGATAGCGTATACTCCTATATTAAGGTTGACACCTTCCTGTTGGTATTTCCTTCGGCTTCTTCTCACTTCTGCTAAAAATGCGGTGGCTATAACCTTTATAGCCTTAAGCTCAGGTGGTCTGTATGATATTTTCTTACAGTTCCAAACCCGGACGTGTGAGGCGCCGATGTCCAAGCAGCCTTATCATGCAGAGATGGTGACATCTGCATCTTATAGCTATAGGTTCCCTAGTATCAGGTTGTAAGCAAGGCCAGGGACAACGTAGAAGAAAACACGTTCCTGCTGATGCCTGTCTATATCAATTAAGGCGTAGGTAACAGTGTTTAGAGTTGTTGTGGGCTCAGCGTTCTTCCTAACAGCGCCCTCTAATTAGTAAGGCGTTATTTTCAACGATGGCAGTCTCAGAGATTGGTAAAGTTATTCACTTATGGTGGAGTAGCAAAGGCAGCCTGAGTTAATGAGTCTAGTGATAAAGTCGGTTCCATTCAATCTAACATCTACTAAGAACAGGTCACCATCCATCTTCGCTCTTCCTGTTTCTTTCCATTCGCTCTAAGCTGCCGCGTGGTCCTATTGTTCTATGTCGCTTCCCTCTGATTCCTCTTCAACAGCAGCGTTGGTAACTATAGAGCTTGCCGCAGCATTAACCTTAGTATATATAGGTCAGATAGCGGCTGCTAATAGGCATGTTGCTATTCGGCATCGGCTGCGGCCATATCAAAGGCAGCGCCTCTTGCGACATCGGGCATCAATCTCTTCCTGGTCGACCCATTTTGCTCGTTTCCCTAATAGCTCCTGATCTTCTGGACGCTTTGAAGGGTATCCGTTTATATTGCCTTTGTTATTTGGATGGATTGCATTTACCTGGGTCATTAGAGTCGGCTCCCACTCTATTATATTTTCATGGTCCACTTGCGTATTGGCCCTGATGCTAATAGTTGCTGCTGGCGTGGGGGCTTAAGTATTTCTAGTAATACCTCTTCTCTTCACCTACTGACCGTACAATTCCATCTCGTTACTTAGGATTTCATACTTAGTAACAAATCCCGAGTATATATGCGTGTCGCCACCCAGGGCACCTATAAGTTTATCCTTCATCTTATTGCTGAGTATATTGCGCAGGTAGGATATCTTTATGTCATCATCCCAGTTTTCCATATTAGCATTAGCGATTTCCTTTTCAAAGCAAGGGTAGAAGGAATAAAAGGTTTTGTCTTCTTTTTGGCGGATAGAGTGCAGGTTCTGAATTGCCTTTTGCTTCCAGTTGCGTTCGCCATAGAGGAGGTCAAGGCGGTAAAGAAGTTCATAGGGGTTTAGAGATTGTCATTAGATAGCTGTTTCATAGACTGTAGTGATGTTGATTTTAGCTGTTCCTTCAAGGCGCATATAGATATAGCATAGTTGCGCTTTTAGGTCTCTAATAGCTTGTGCATCTTCTTTGATTTTACCTTCTATCTCTAGTTTCCATCCCCTCTATTGCGATTTATTACCACTGAACATAGGCAGGTCAGGCAGGCTATAGCGCGGCTTTATGGTTGGAGCTGTTAGGGTAATAATAGTGTGCGGCGTGGGTTCAGGCGTGCTAAATGATTGCTGCGATTGCGATTCCAGTCTCTCAAATCTGGCATCCAGGTTCTAGAGGCTTGTAAACAGCTGTTGAATTACTTTGTTCATATTGGACATGGGCAGCATACTGATGTCTTCTGTAGGGTTCTGCATTTTATTGCTTCGTTTTTTCTTCCTTTTAATTTCTTCAGTCTTTGTGTTCTTCAGTGCCTTCTTGATCTTGGTTATATATAAGCGGTCTCTAGTAACTGGATTCCAGCTATCTAGTCCAGATGCTATCTACAACCAAGATAGAGAGAAAAGGAGAAGAGAATGCAGCGCTGAGCCATGAGCTGAGCGCGCATTTGAGTACACCGGCGCAGCCTCCAGCACGGGCCTAGCCCGTTACAATCCCGACGTTAGGGCTAGTTCCCTCTCAGACCTTGATCTCCTGAGAGTCATCTGCTCTGGCCCCTGCAACTTGACTACGCACAGAAGCGAGGCACCATGGCTGATCACCTGAATAAGGCCTTAAGCGAGCTGCTACAAATCAGGTTTAGGATTAATATAGGTCTATAATTGGTGCTGTGGAAGTGAAATACTGAAATATCGTACTTCAAGTCCAGAAAGGAACAGGCATGACAGCACCAATTCAAAGGTAATTTTAAATTATAAGAACTGAAACCGATAGATAAGTAGCTCCATTTAGTATCTAAAAATATTTCAAAAAATCTAGTGCAGTGGGTGCAAGTGTAAAGCGTTCAAAGTGGAAGTACCTGTTTGATTTTCTCGCCAGAGCGTGATTCTCGTTACGCACGGACAGACGTTACATTCTCTGAATACGTTTCAGAGGCCATGCCATATGCGAATGATGGGCTGGCAATCTGAATCTGAGGTTTTACGTCGAAGCACTGAAGGACATCAGATCTTGAGCTGCGATGTTGTTCCATTTATAGCCCCAATATGCTCTGTCTTTATCAACATATCCACAAGCCGTAAGCCATGGGGAAAGACGGATTTCGCAATAACTCTGCTATGTTATCAGTTCAGCCCCAACACCCGATAGTATAATCTTACCTCAATGTTGTGGCCTATTGAATTCTCACCAATATATTGAAATTTCGTTCCCCCCAGAGTTGTGAGTGTAACTTCCAACAACGCCGGAATGTTAACGCACTCCGTGTGCTTCATGAGTGTCTCCTTTGTATAATATATGAGGTCTTCAACCTTGAATGAAAGCTCCTTATATTCTCCTATGTCTTTCAGTGCCTTGATCCATCCTGAGACGGCTTCATTAATTTTATCTTCTGGGATCGCGCCGTTATAAAGCATGAGCTTCCAACTGTTAATAAGGATATCGTTGATAAGTTCACAATATGCACCAGAGCAGTCAGAGTGAAATAATGTTAATATGTCCACGGCACGGTCGCTGATTTCTGTCAGCCAGGCGGAGAGGCTGCCCATTCTTGCAATTTGCGTAAGACAGAGTTGAATTCGTAATTAAATCAAAGATGAAAGATAGCATGAAGAAACACAAGAAGCGGGAAGAAATCATAAAAACCTTCTGCCAAGAAATCTAATTTTACGATGTGTTGACCTCGTCAACACGGCAACGGACTCAGCTTCATGCACGAGGTGAGTCATGTAGATCCTTGGGCCATGGACAACGCAGGGTCACGGTCATCTACAGACGATGACATAGCCCTGGTAGGATTTTCACTTTCGTGACCGGTAAACCAGCTTTCAGAAGACGGATGACAGGCAAATCGCGTAATTGGAAAGTGTGATGCGATGCGTGTTTTTAGTCGCGGGTTGCCCAAAGGTTGTGGCGCTCTCGCCACAGTTCCAGCTTTGAACCTAGTGGCCTAACATACCATGTCCATCAGCTGCTGTTGCAGGTGGCCTCTCGCCATTTGTCATTTGGTTCGGCCAGAGCAATTTGGAACCCAGTCCTGAAGCCAAAGCTTGCGGAGCTAGTTCCAAACGCCAACAAAATGCTCGACAGCTTGGACGCCGGGCGGTGGCGTGTCGCGTCAAACTTATGCTACCGTAACCCTAGCCACAATTTTATGCACGCGTAGTACCCAGCTGGCTGGCTCGGGAACGCGCACCTCCCAACATGTCTCACCTCGTGCATGAAGCTGAGCCAGTTGTTGTGTTGACCTCGTGAACTATTGAGACGGGGTCTGAGAATAGGTTGGTGCAGGATGCTCTCGATTCCATGCGCTTCGCATCCAAGGCAGAGTCCCCAACGACGGCATGCCATGCCGAGGCCAAATAGGCCAGCGAGGCACATTCCAATCCCTTCTGTTTGAGCCCAGTAAGACAGGGCGAAAGGCTTAATCCAGTCTTTGAACGCGGACGTATCACCGCGAGGAAGCGGCAGACCGCTCATCATCTTGAGCGCCGAACCGCAAGGCGCATGGCGAAATCCTCGCTAACCAACGAAATGGTAGCGGCCGTGAGTATTCTTTGGTGGAGTTCCGGATCTGCTGTAGCAGCCCAACCATCAGAAAGATCTCTGCATCCCTTTGGGGCCGGTCAGTCAACTCTTTCCTTAGCAGTCGGGCTCGAACTGGATCTCTACAACAACTGGGTACGAGAGAGTGACTCATTACCGTACAGAGGACGAGAATGGTACGTCATTGGAGCCTTGCGAGACGCCAGCCCGTATCCATGAGATAAGAAAAAACTTAGTGGCTTACTTGCCAACTAGACTGCCCAACGCGGACCTCCCCTCGAGAATGAGTCTGAACACCCAGGCGGTGACGAAATTGAGCTTATGGGCAGAAACAACATCTCCCAAAAGACCTTGCCGCAATCATCAAACGGCAAGGAAGCGCTTAGAAATACGCAATCCAGCATTCCGCAGCCATCTCAGTCCATTGCTTGGATCCAGAATACACCCATGCTCGTAGGTGATCGGATACGCGGCAGCTCCGGGGTTGATCGGTACCGAAGCGGACCGCAGCGCACGATTGGCAAGGATATACTGCCGGCATGCACTGACTGAGGTTCCTTCGTCTACTGCTTCCACGAGCATGCTATACAAGACCTTAAATCTATCTGGTTTCCACAAATGCAGTTCCAAGACGAATTGCTGGCACCAGCTTCGGCCAATGGAATTTGACTGCCAGTTCGGCAGGCCGTACCCGAGTTGGAGGATGGTCACTCCCAAAGACCAAATGTCAACGCCAGCAGTGTACGACTCTTTTTTGCTTAGCCCTTGCAACATATCTAATTCGGGAGCAAGATATAGGGATGTCCCACAGAGCGTATGTTGACTGTCGCCTACCTTGGAGAGCCCAAAGTCGGACACTTTGATGTGCATCGGAGCACGAGACTGGACGAGGATGTTCTCTGGCTTGATCTCGATGAACGACTTGAGGCGTCTGCCCGTGGAGATACTCGAGCGCCCCACGGCTCTGCACGAGGATCTCCTTCAGCTCTGCTTCTGAGAATGTTGAGGACTTCCGCTGACTAGTAAGGGTGCCGCATGGCACATATTCCATCAGCATAGCAGGCTTAGAACTCTCAAAATCTATCAGCTTCACGATATTCGTCTGTTCATATCAATCCCTTTCTGTAGCCAAGTAGTTCCGAGAGCGAGGATCACGCACGTGTTCTAATTGCTTCATACGCTTTACTTATCCCATCCAATCGAATTCATCTGCGTTCTTGAAGAACCTTAAGGTATATTCAAAGCCCGTGCTCACGTCCCATACGTTGTTTACGTGTGCGAAAGTTCCCTGGCCCAGCATTATCCCCTCTAAGAGGATCGCGTTCTTTTGCTTACCGTCGTCCGCGGGAGTTGACATTTTGCGCTTGTGGCGAGCAGAGGACGAATGAGGTGAGGCAGAGGCCCTGGCAACCTCCGACGCCATCTCGCCGTGTGGTAGCGTCAGCACTCGGTCTTCCATGCCGAGCCGGCCGTGGGGAAAGATTCGGAGCTGTTCCAGCTGCTCTTGGAAGTGGGCGACATTATCCATATGTGCATACGAGTTTTGAGAACAATGACGGGAGAGGATTGGAGAAATCGGTCGCCGCCGATGATCCATGTGAAGTTCTTCTTGCATATGTCGCCTTTGCCATCATACATGACAGTGGTGCCGAAGGTGAGCCTGTCCCGGGCGATGAGTCGCCGCTTATCGCCGAAGGTGAGGTAGCAGTGCTCGTTACTGATGCCCTGCAAGTTCTACATCTCGATGTCGCACGTGTTTGGATCCCGGCCGAATATGATTCCCTCGCCGTTTTTGATGATGGGGTCGTTGAAGATCAGCTGGATAGAGTTCATGCTTTTCAGGTTTTGTTTCGTTTTTTTT
>NW_015622355.1:0-7486 GCF_000836295.1 Verruconis gallopava | reverse complement strand
CTAGTAGTTAGTTTGAATACCTTCTCATACTTCTGAAGCTCATACCATTCTAAGTCACAAACATAACTATCTTATTATATTCCTTCCTTAATAAGCTCTAGTTATACATTGTCCCCTTGCTCTAGGAAGCTAACCCCTTCCGAAGTGGCTTACATTGGTGAAGCCAGTCGGTATAGGGAGAGTATTCCTAACATTATCACGTGAGGTAAACTGATGAGGCTATCAACTATCTATTCAGTTGTGCTGTACTAAAGTATTGTATAATAATCAAAACATTGCATGAAGAAGGGAAGGCCCGAAAGTAGTTCTTGCTAAGAATATAAAGGGGGCCTTATCACACCTTTCCTAATTGGGATTTAGGCGCGCGCGCGGTGAAATCGAATTAGGAAGTCAGTTTAGTTTAGGAGTCCAGTTGGCCAACGTTAGGTAATATTAGGTTATATTAGGTTATATTAGCTAATATCAGTACTACTTTAATCAGATAAGTAACAGAATAGTGCTAATCATGTGTTATAGGGGTAACCCCATAATAGTACCCCCCTCCTAGCCGGCAAAGCCTCTAGAGAGGGGCCTGGGGAGGGAGTTCCGGGAGTTCGAGCTTAGGTATTCGGGTCTAGATCATCAGATATTCCGGTTCAGGTATTCAGGCCCGGTTGTTCAAATTCGGGCGCTCAGGTTTAGTTACTTAGGTTCAGGTATTCGGGCTTAGTTGTTCAGATTCGGGCGCTCAGGTTCAGTTATTCAGGTTTAGGTATTTAGGCTTAGTTATTCAGGTTTAGGTCAGGCTATTATAGTCTTGGAGCTTGCATCGCAGTTACTTAATATAGGATATATTTTATACTTTATACTTAGTAAGAGCTACTATTTTAAGTAGAGCATCCTTAGGTTCCTAGGTGTTATTATCCGGATTATTATATCCACGCTATTTGACCAGGAACTATAGTCGGTAGCAGCGGATTCGTGCATCCAGGATCTGTTTGACCAGGTATTCGTCTTCTCCATTAATCTCAATTGGGGGTGGCGGTTCCTACTGCTGGCTGGGCAGTGATTTATAGCTAGTTAATAGTATTAGATTTGATATATTAACTATAGGCTATATACACACTGAGTTAGTGTTACGAAGTAACACGTGAGTAGATTCAGGAGAACGCTGATTGGTAGGAGCGATCATTTCGCTCAGTATTGAGCAAAATGAGCGCGCCGACCAATGACTAACGACCAAGGGAACGCCGATTGGCAGAAGCGATCATTTCGCTCAATAATGATCAAAATGATCGCTAGGAGTAAGGCAATAAGGATATCAAGAATAAGGTCTATATAAACGCCCTGTCCCTACAGATATTTCAGTCTCTGTAATTCAACTGTCTAGCGTAGCTAGTAGTTAGTTTGAATACATTCTCATACTTCAGAAGCTCATACCACTCTAAGTCACAAACATAACTATCTTATTATATTCCTTCCTTAATAAGCTCTGGTTATACATTGTTCCCTTGCTCTAGGAAGCTAATCCCTTCCGAAGTGGCTTACATTGGTGAAGCCAGTCGGTATTGGGAAAGTATTCCTAACAGTTAGGTAGCTTTAATTTATATATATAGGGTGACACTTTTTTTTCAATCTTATATAGGCCCGTATTCTTCCAGTCCAGTTTCTTAGTTGGGTGGTAGCTACATATATTCTTCAAGTTCAGCTAAACCTGATCGCCTACCTAGTAGTTAGGTCCTATTTACCTATTACGATCAGCCTTTTCAGTGTAGACAGCCTGGGCCCAGGCCATTTTATTATATAAGTGTCGGTTTAGTTTATGCATCTGGCTTATAAAGCGGTTAATATTACTAACTATTAGAGACTGCAGGCTGTTAGAGGGCGGCTTAAAACCCATTCACGGGTGCTGGCTGTCACGGAACCACTAGAAGTGATCTGCTCAAGTTATCACGTGAGGTAAACTGATGAGGCTATCAACTATCTATTCAGTTGTGCTGTACTAAAGTATCGTACAATAATCAAGACGTTGCATGAAGAAGGGAAGGCCCGAAAGTAGTTCTTGCTGAGAATATAAAGGGGGCCTTATCACACCTTTCCTAATTGGGATTTGGGCGCGCGCGCGGTGAAATCGAATTAGGAAGTCAGTTTAGTTTAGGAGTCCAGTTGGCCAATGTTAGGTAACGTTGGGTCATATTAGGTTATGTTAGCTGATGTCAGTACTGCTTTAATCAGACAGGCAACAGGATAGTGCTAATCACGTGTCATAGGGGTGACCCCATGATAGTACCCCCCTCCTAGCCGGCGAAGCCTCCAGAGAGGGGCCTAGGGAGGGAGTTCCGGGAGTTCGAGCTTAGGTGTTCGGGTCCAGATTATTAGATATTCTGGTTCAGGTGTTCGGGCCCGGTTATTTAAATTCAGGTGCTTAGGTTCAGTTACTTAGGTTCAGGTATTCAGGCTTGGTTATTCAGATTTAGGTGCTTAGGTTCAGTTATTCAGGTTCAGGTATTCGGGCTTAGTTGTTCAGGTTCAGGTCACCCTATTATAGTCTTGGAGCTTATATTACAGTCATTTAATATAGGATGCGTTTTATGCTTTATACTCAGTAAGAGCTGCTGTTTTAAGTAGAGCATCCTTAGGTTCCCAGATATTATCATCTGGATTATCATATCCACGCCATTTGACCAGGAACTGTAGTCGGCGGCGGCGGATTTATGTATTCAGGATCTGTTTAACCAGGTATTCGTCTTCTCCATCAATCTCGATTGGGGGTGGCGGCTCCTACTGCTGGCTGGGCAGCAGTTTATAGCTAGTTAATAGTATCAGGTTTAATATATTAACTATAGGCTATATATACACTGAGCTGGGTAGCTTTAATTTATATATGTAGGGTGACACTTTTTTTTCAATCTTATATAGGCCTGCATTCTTCCAGTCCAGTTTCTTAGTTGGGTGGTAGCTATGTATATTCTTCAAGTTCAGCCAAACCTGATCACCTACCTAGTAGTTAGGTCCTATTTACCTATTATAATTAGCCTTTTCAGCATAGACAGCCTAGGCCCAGGCCATTTTATTATATAAGTGTTGGTTTAGTTCATGTATCCGGCTTATAAAGCGGTCAATATTACTGACTATTAGAGACTGCAGGCTGTCAGAGGGCGGCTCAAAACCCATTCGCGGGTACTGGCCAGTGTTTGCCAGGAACGGTGTTGTTCCAGTTATCTTATTTCAGCTGTTATTAGTAGTAAATTCTGCTATAGGTAGCTAGTCATCCTAATTATCTTGCATGTAATCTACAAAGCTTTAGAGATACTGCTCTATTTCCCCATTTGCATGTTCAGTTTGGCCGTCTGTTTCAGGATGGTAGGCAGTTGATAGGCGGGCGTCAATACAGAGGCGTTTGCACAGGTATCTCCAAAAGAGCGATATAAACGTGCTTCCCTGGTCTAATATAATCGTGTCTAGTAAGCTATAGAGTTTCCATATATGATAGAGGAATAGTTGGGCGACTGCGGGTGCTAAGATCTCAGAACATCCAATAAAGTGTCGCTGTTTAGACAGGCGATTTACTACTACCATAATATTTATATTGCTATTAGATATAGGTAATTCAACTATGAAGTCAACTGAAATATCACACCAGCGCTATTCAGGTATAGGTAGGGGCTTTAGTATGCTGGTATAGGTAGTCCTCCAGGCTTTTACTTGTGAGCAGATATGATAGGAGGCTATAAAACATCTTACTGATTTATATATCTTTGACCAATAATAATGGTGCGATAGAAGTTCCAGAGTCTAGGAGTAACCAGGGTGGCCCCTGACAGGAGAGTCATGTATATATCAGAGTAGTTTAATCTTTAGTTCATCATTATCAGGGACCACCATTCGGCCTCTATAATATAGGTGGTTGTTAATGACCTCGCACTCAGCCAGAGTAATCAGTTTTAATTTACGCTCGCCCTTACTGAGTTAGTGATGGATCTTAGTGATGAATTCATTATTAGTATACTCCTCCTTAATAATCTGCTTAATTAACCGGTCTATCTCTATTAGCCTAAAGTTGAAGATTTCTGGTCGCAGTAGTGTTTACTGATGAAAATAGCAGGCCTCCTCTTAAGTAGGCTGGTCCTGAGAGCGTCATGTTAGGGTGTCGGGCTTTTAGCCCTGGGCACCTGGTCAGTATGTAATTCTGAAGTCGAAGCATAACAGGTACTCTGACCATTAAGCTTATCTATGGCTAAGCTGTTTTGTAGTACAGAAGTATTACAGGTTCTTATAGTCGCTTAGTACCTTTATAGGATATACTATTTCTTCTAGTTTAGGTTACTACTATTTAAAGTATCGGATAATAGCTAGCAACTCCTTATTATAAATTTCATAGTTGTATTTAGCTAGGCTCAGTCTTTTCAAGAAGTAAGCAACAGGGCGAAGGACTCCTTCGCTATCCTCTTACAATAGCACCCCTCCTAAGCAGTAGTTAGAGGAGTCTGCCTCCACTACACAGGGTAGTGAGGGGTTAAAGTGTCACAAGATAGGTGCTATAGTGAAGGCCATCTTCAAGTAGTTAAAAGCCTTCTAGCAGGCGGTTATCTAGAGGAAGGGGACATCCTTTCAAGTAAGCTAGGTAAGCGGGGCGGCTAGTGTCAAGAAATCATTAATAAAACAGCAGTAAAAGTTTACGAAGTCTAGGAACCCACAAACATCCTTGACGTTCTAGGGGGCTTCCTAGTCTAGGATAGCAGAGACTTTCTCAGGATCCATTTTAATGCCATTTACAGTCAGGATCAGGCCCAGGTATTTCACCTCCTGTTAATGGAACTCATACTTATCAATATTAAGCTGGAGGCCTATAGTCTCCAGTGCCTTTAGCACCAGTCGCACGTGTTCCTTGTATTCCTTTAAACTATTACTGTATATAAGGATATTATTAATATATGCAGTGCAGAAGGTGTCTAGGAATAGATGCAGGACATTATTTACATAGTATTAGAATGTGCTAGGGGTATTAGCTAGACTAAAGAGTATTACTAAGTACTTAAATAGGCCTTCGCGAGTGTGGAAAGCCGTTAAGTGCTTATAGCCAGGTGCGATTTGGATTTAGTTGAAAGCTAAAATAATATCTAGTTTTATAAAGTATTTAGCTTTATTAAGGCGGTTCAATATTTCTTGAATCAAAGGGATTAGGTAGTGGTTTTTAACTATGATTTTATTAAGTTTTCAGTAGTCAACACAGAACCAAAGGCTACCTCCTGGCTTCCTTACAAAGATCACTAGGGAAGATATAGGTGATGAACTAGGTCAGATAAATCCTTTAGCGAGGTTTTCGGTCAGATACTTGTGTAGGGCCAGTAGCTCATGGTGGGATATTACGTATAATAGTCTATAGGTGGGTTTTGCCCTAGGGATCAGCTCAATCCGATGATCATATAGGCGGTATTCTGGGAGTTTATCTGCTTTTTTGCGTAAGAATAATTCCAGGGAGTCCTAGTAGTCGTGTGGCAGTTTCGTCTTCAGGTCAGTATATTTCTTATCTATAAGGGCCTTTTCAATATCAGTTAATAAGACTATAAAAATTTCAGCATTGCGCTATCTTATAAATCAGGTAAAGAGGACCACTCCAATCATGTAGATATCCATCATGGTGTCAGAGGGTAGATTCCCTTCTAAGTCTGGGTTATCTATAGGGAAGGGCTCATCTGGGGGGTTAGGAGCTTAGGCCATAAGCCATATTATCTGCAGTTTATACTACCAATCATACTATCGTGGTGGTGTATTGGGGCGGTTCAGCAAAGCCCTCACTGGGGCCTTTTCAGAGGCAGTTAGGGGGCTATCAGGTTCAGGTGATTCTGGTTGTTGTTTGACCATAAAGTGGTTACAGCATACCAGGGCTGTGAACCATAACTTATTACATTTATAGTCCATCTATACATAGTACTTATAGTTCCAGGGCTGGCTGAGAATAAAGTCATATTTACCCAGAGTTATTAAGTAGAAAGTAATCACTTCGCAGTAATTATTAATGGTCATCTAGAGAGTCACTAAGTAGGTAACCCTTACAGAGATAGTTCAGGATCTATCAAAAGTATTTAGGTCAATATATCATTCTAATTTTATTTGTCTTAGGCCATATCTATACACAAAGTCACTACTTATAAACCCCTTTCCTATAGTACCTAAGTCTACTATTCTATGGGCGGTCGCTAACGTGGCGCCCTGCCCTAGTCTGGCTAAAATAGTAATTCAGTATTTCCAGTTATTTAAGAGGTTTAGTTTAGTGAGGTTAACAAACAGTGATATAGGGCGTAGTCCTAAAACACGACTTAATTCTGGGACCGTCCTTTTGATCAGTCGGACCCTCTGGATGAGACAGAGCTGGATCGGAAGTTGTGGGCATGGCGGGGGTTGTTATAATAGGTGGGGGAACAGGTATATAAGGAGATAGCATTAATACTCTTAGAGTGTTTAGGACTTTCAGGGCGGCTTAGGATAGGTATCTTGCAGCTAGGTAAGATATGTTTATCAGAACCGCACTTATAGCATAGCCCTTCTCTACGGCGGCGCTCTCATTCGGCCGAGCCTACTAGGGCATAGCCTAAGATATCCATATCTATTACATTAGGGGGTTGGCAGGGCTAAGTTGGTTGTTTAAGGGCTGAGCGAGAATTATTATTAATAAAACACAGCTACTCATTAATCCTGGCTACCAGGTTCACATAATCTATTAGATACTCTGGTTTAGGTTGAGTAATTATTAGGCGCTGTAATTCGGGGCTGATAGCGCCCTTTAGGAGCATATACTGAGCTCCTTCGGCGGCTCCTGCTTTACTTGCCAAAGTCCTGAATTCAGTGAAAAATTTCCAAAAGGGGCGGCTCCCTTGACGGAGATCACGAAGCTTTAGTTCAGCATTAACTTACTTATTTAGGTCCCCATATTATCAGTTAAGCCAGGCGATTAATGATTGTAGGGTTAGGAAATCATAGCCAAGACGGCCCAGTATGACTGCTGGTTCCCCCAAAATGCAAGATCGCATATAGGTCAGCTTAGCTAATTCACTAGGGTAGTAGTTAGAATTATCTAAGAGTTTATTTATCAGAGCAGCCTTCCATTCTGCTAGCTGACTGCGTCTGCCTGTAAACTCAGTAATGTCTAGAAGTCTCTCTAATAATTATATTTGAGTAACCAGGGGTTCCTTCTACAGAGTAAACCCGGAGCCATTTATAGACTCAGTAGGTATATCTATTTATTATTAGTTACTAGCATTAGGAGCAGTAAGAGCGATTTTGGGGGGGGAGCCGGGAGCTGACTTAAGGGTGGTGTTAGGAATACTTTCCCGATACCGACTAGCTTCACTAATGTAAGCCACTTCGGAAGGGTTCAGCTTCCTAGAGCAAGGGAACAATGTATAACCAGAGCTTATTAAGGAAGGAATATAATAAGATAGTTATGTTTATGGCTTAGAATAGTATGAGCTTCAGGAGTATGAGAATGTATTCAAACTAACTACTA
>NW_015622354.1:0-7567 GCF_000836295.1 Verruconis gallopava | reverse complement strand
ATCCTTATTGCCTTACTCCTAGCGATCATTTTGATCATTATTGAGCGAAATGATCGCTTCTGCCAATCGGCGTTCCCTTGGTCGTTAGTCATTGGTCGGCGCGCTCATTTTGCTCAATACTGAGCGAAATGATCGCTCCTACCAATCAGCGTTCTCCTGAATCTACTCACGTGTTACTTCGTAACATTATAGTTTATAATTTACCAGTCTAATAATCCTTTTAACTTTAAATAATCTGATTTTTAGATAATTAAGTTTATTACTTTAGTACTTGGTACAAATATTTTATCACTAAAGATAAACTTTATTCCCCTTCCTTAAGGTCTGGTCCCTTAGACCTTTTCTAATTAGCCTGGAGGATCATTCTTTTATTTAGGAATATAATATTAGATTATAGTTAAGTATAAAGTAATTATAATTCTTCTATAAATAGTATTACTTTTATAGGTAGGTATACTAATATATTAACTATTAATCTTGGTTCCTTTCTAAAATTCGTATAATATAGTAATATTCCTATAATACTTTACTTAATTATATTATATACTAGTATAACTTATAATAGGAGTTATACCTAATTATTTTATTTATTATTAATATATATCTATAGATATTATTCCTGTATTTGATTTACTTATTCTATCTAGTTATTATTCTATAGATGATATACTATTAATATTCCCTATACTATTTATAGTATTTGGTATAATTCTTTCTAGAAATAAGATATAAATATCTTATCTTAGTTAGAGATAACCTTCTCTAGTATACTAAATTTCCCTACTTCTTTTAAAAAGATTTTCGCTAAGTAAAAAACAGTAAATTATTAAGGAATTAAAATAAATATTATATATTTTATTAACTAATTAATAGTAATTATAATATTTTTATATTCTATACTATTCTTATCCTTAGAGGGTGGTAAAGGTCTAATAAAGTCTATTAATACTTCTTACTAGGATTTCTCTGGTACTCGGTTTAGCTAAAGCAACCTATAAGGTTTATATTACTTATACTTGGCTTTCTTATATAAATAGTAAACCTTTATCTAAGTAAAGACCTTTTATTATATTTTAGGAAAGTAATAGTTTCATTATAATCTTTCTAAGATTTCTTCTACTTTAGTATGCCCCTATAGAGGTAGCTTATAATACTTAAGTATCTATTCCTTCTTAAGATTTGGGGGTAATATAATTTTTCCTTTATATATATAGACTTATAGTTTATTATTATAGTCCATATATTATTTAATAAAGTCCCTTTTTAATTATTCAGTTTAAATCCTTTAGATCTTAGGTATATTAATTTTTATTAAAAATGCTACTTGATGTATTATAGAGTCTCCTTCTTACTATAAAAGAGTATATTTAACCTCTATTCCTTTATTATAATTAGTTCTTTTACTTAATATATCTATATTAGTATTAAGTTTCCCACTCCAATATTTAATCTTAAAGTTAAATAATAATAATTTATATAACTATCTTAACTATTATCTATTTAACACCTTGGTAGTAGTGAAGTTCTAGAGATTCTAGTAATCTAATAGGACTAAGAATATATTTTTAATACCTTCTAAATAATATTACTAGTATTTAAGTATATTAATAATTACTAGTAGTTCCTAATCTGATATAGAATACCTAATTTCTATATCTATAAACTTTCTTAAGTGATAGGTTACTGGTTACTATAACCTATCTTTATCCTATTAACTTAGGACCACTCTAAGAGCATATTTAGAAGTATCTATCTTAACTCTTATTAGCTTTTTCTTATTAAATAATTATAGTACTAGTATAGTTATAACTAATTTCTTAAGCTTATTAAAGGTCTTTTAAGCATCCTCAGTCCACTGAAACTTCTAGGAAATAATACTAATATTTTCCCTTTTCTTAGTAAGTTTAGTAAGTGATACTATAATCCTTAAATATCTAGAGATAAACTATTAATAATAATTTATAAATCCTAAGAATACTTAAACTTACTTAATAGTTTATGGTTTAGGCTATTCCTTAACTCTTTTAACCTTTTCTAGATTTACCTCTAATCCCTTTTCTGATATTATTAGTCTAATAAACTTAATTCTCTACTTATAGAACTTGTATTTAGATAGTTTAAGCTGTAAGTTATGTTTCTTTAATACTTTTAAGATCTTTTAGATATATTTGATATATTCTTTAAGTATCCAGAAATATACTAAAATATTATCTATATAGATCTTAATATACCTATCTAAGTATTCCTATAATATATAGTTTATATATACTTATATAGTAGTTAGGGTATTTATAAACCTAAATAGTATTACTTTATACTAATAGTACCTTTAATAAGTATTAAATACTATCTTATACTTATTACCCTACTTAATCTGAATTTAATAGAATACTTCTAGTATATCAAACTTTATAAACTATTAAGCTCTTTAGAGTTAGTTTTATAACTCCTAGATTAATAGTAGTATTATACTATTCTTTACTATAATACTATTTAGATATCTATAATCTATATAAAATTATAATTTACTATTAAGTTTAGATATATAGAATACTAGATATCTTATAGGAGACTTAGACTCTTCAATAAAACCCCTTCTTAGGTTTTTATCTAAGTATTTATCTAGTGCTTCTCTTTAATCTGCCCTAAGTAGGTAAATACTAAATCTTTTTAATTAGGATTCCTCTTTTAGCACTATCTTATAATTAAATAGCTGGTGTAGTAATAAGGCTTCTTCTAAAGCCTCTTTCTTAAAAAATTCTATAAATTCCTTATACTTTGGAGGAATTTGGAACACTATCTTCTACTCCCCTTAAAGCTGATAAATAGTTATTACCTCTATATCTTATATACTCTATTATATAAGCTTTTTTATCTACCCTTTAATATATTTTTTAACCTAAGTAGAATATTAATCCTTAACTAGAGATATAGTTAAAGTTAACTAATTAATATATAGTCTTTTATCCTAGAGCTATAATAATCTAAAGATAATATTTAAGTCCCTAATATTAGTAATATTAAATATCCTTCTAACCTTTTTACCTAATATTATTATATTAATAGTTATTTTATATTTAACTATACCTTAATTTAAAGTAATCAGAATTCCATTAGCAGTAATAAGTAGATATAGATCCTTTTTCTTATTTAAAGATAGATTTTATTCCCTAATATACTAACTACTTAAAAAGTCTACTGTAGCTCCTAAGTTAATTATAACTATAGTAGAATTACCTATAATCTTAATTTCTACTATTAGCTTACTTTCCCTTAACTTACTAAGACTTTAAGGTTCCTTCTAAAAGTCAACTATTATACCCCCTAATAGTTAACCTCCTTATTTCTTAAGAAATAAGGGTGCTTACTTTCACCATCATCAAGCGTTTCTTCACCTGACTCCTATTCCTCAGAATTCTTATCTGGGTTGGATATTTCCTTTATTACTTATAGGTTTAGTTGATATATCTTCTATAGATCTTTAGAATCTGGATCTATATTTATCTGAAATCTAATTTAGTATAGGTCCTTAAATAAAATCTATATAATAGCCCTTCTTATTAAATTATTAGTTATATAGATAAACTTTATAATATATTTAAAGATATTTTTTATCATCTTATTTTCTTTAAGATTAAGATTTCTAACTATACTATAGATTCCTTATGGTAATAGTCTGATATTAGTTAATATATAGTTTTTATTAATGGTTCCCTATTATATCACTAGTATATAGTATCTTAGATATTAATAACCCTAAGCTATATAAAGATTAACTAGAATATACTTATAGTATATATAATAATTATTACCTTTAATATCCTTAATCTAGAGTATTCACCATACTTATGTGAAAGAAACCTTCAGTAGTCCATAAGGGTATTCCTATAATAGTTCTCCTGGGTCCTTATTTTCATTATACTCCTAGAACCTGTAATCCTAGACCTTATAATAGCTAATTAGTAGTGCTTAATAGAACTTATAAACTATATTAGTCTAAATATTAGGATATTATTCTAGGATTCCCTAAATTATTATTTTATCCTATAGTCCAGTATTTTAATTTAGTCCCTATTAGTAAATATTATAAGAGCCTTTCTTAAATATAGTAATCTTTCATAGTTATATACTAGTTCCCAGGATCTTAATTAACTATTTTTTAGGTTTTGAATAATTTTAAGCAAAATATCCTGGTTAGCTATACTTAAAGCAATTTCCCGTATTTTTTCTGAAATTCTTAGGCTTTTTTAGGGCTTAATCGCCTTTCTGGAGCTTATTTATCTCTATAAATTATAATCTATAATAATTAGTAGAGTATTATAGTCTTCCTTAATTAAGTTAATACCTAGGTATCTTTCCCTGTTTATTAAGCTTATTTTTAAATAGAATAGAATTAACCCTAATTACTAATTTAATAAATTTAATAAGGGTAGATATTTCTTTTTTCTTAAGTTATAACTAAGCTTTAACTTCTAGCTTAAATCCTATAAAAAATTTAGTATAGAGTGTATCATTATTCTATTTTAAAATTGCCACCTATTTCTTAAATTTAACTATATAGGAACTTATATCTGACTTTTAATATAGTTCTAATAACTTCTTTTTAGCTAGATAAGCCTTATTAACTTACTAAAAGTACTAATCTATTTCTCTTATAAATATTAAATAGCTCTGGAAGATTCTCCTGATATCTTATAGAATATCTCCTTTCTTTAAAATATATTAGTTAACTTATTTTTAAATCTAAGTATATATATTTCCTCTTAAATAGGAGATAGTATATATAACTTTCTTTTCTTTAGTATTAAGCTTATCCTGGTTCTAATAGATATAAATCCTAAGCTAAGACTTAAAGGCTTTATATTTGGATTATTCCCCTTTAAAAGGTTTAGGTAGATTAACCTTTAATTAAGCTATATTATCTTTAAAGAGATTCTTACTTCTAGAATCAGAATTTAAATTAAATAAATCTGAGTTATCAAATAGTTAAATATCTGATAGGACTTCTAGATCTTTTAATAATAGTGGAGGTGGTAGAGATATTATTATTCTGAATATTAATAGCCTAGTAGTACTAATACTTAAAGTAACCTTAACCTTCTTCTTTAGTAGATCAGACTATTATTGACTTCCACTACTTCTCTTAGAGATAGTAGATATAAGATATTATTTCTTATCCTATCCAATAATTTAATAATTTAACTTTTATTAGGAATACTTTTCTAATATTAACTAGCTTTACTAATGTAAGCCACTTCGGAAGGGTTTAGTTTCCTAGAGTAGAGGAATAATATATAATAAGAGCTTATTATAGAAGGAATATAATAAGGTAGTTATATTTATAATTTAGAATAGTCTGAGCTTTAAGAGTATAAATGTCACGCAACCACCCTTTGCGCATGAGGATCGCTCAAAAAGACAGGCTATACTAGCTCAATTAGCTAGTATAGCTGGGTGGTATAATATATATACCCTTACAATAAAAGTATATTTAAACTAACTACTAGATAAATTAGACAGTTAAATTACAGAGAGATGAAATGTTAGTAGAGACAGGATATTTATATAGATCTTTTCTCTGATATCCTTATTACCTTACTTATTCTGATTATTCTTAGTAAAATGATTAGAATAATCACTCTAACTAATCAGCAACACCCTGATCGTCAACCATTGGTTAATGCACTCATTTTGATCATTTTCCCAAGAATGATCAAAATGATCACTCATATGATAAATCACGTGTTACTTCGTAACACAGGGTTATCATCTCCTTAAGATAGGGGTGAAATCCTACCTTAACTAGAGGAGGGGAATGGGGCAGAGGTGGATATTTTTATCTACCTCTAATATAGTAAGGATATTAACCTTATTTTTAAATATAATATATCTATATTCTAAAAGTATACTAGGTACTTATGCTAGTATCATAAATATAAAAAGGTTTAAGTTTTATAGTTATAATTATATTTTTATTGCTTTATCTTACTATAAATAGGTCCTATTATAATTTAACTATTGCCTAACCTGTCTTATTAAGCTTATAAGAGCTCTTAAAAATTATAAGGTAGGTATTATATTAATAGTCTAGGTTAACTAGGTAGAGTGTATGTATATATTTATATACTATAGGACTGTAGTTAAGGCATTTATTACCCGTAATAACCATTTGGGCAGTTATTACTACCTAACCCTAGAGGTGATATTTCGCGACTTACTAGGCTAAATATAATAACTGGTTTAGGGTATAAATATCCTAGCTAGGATTCCATCTTTGCCTATAGGTGTAGTTTTTCTACTAGTATATTAGCTCTACTAATTTATTTAGGCTGGTACGCTGCTAGGTTATTTAAGAGGTATCCCCTAAATTCTGCCTAAGCTTATCTTCTCCTTCTGCTACTATAGTCACTAGGCCTTTAGGCCTAATTCCTCTCTTAACCCTATAGTCTCTTTTTATTAATAGTATTATACCACCACTTTACCTTTACCTATAGCACCTCTATTAAGCTAAGGTGGGTTTGCCCCCTATTACCATAAGAGCTCCATTATGGAGCTTTCTTCTGATTATTCTGATTAAAGATATAGTCCTTATATCTTTAATTTATATAATATATTTAGCATAGTTTCTTTTAATATATAGTATATATTATTTATCTTTTATATTTTATATATATCTTCTTTTTAACCGGTTATTAAATTTATTATACTTCTCCTATATATTATCTAAGTTTTCTTTTAGTAACTACTAGTTATATTCTATAGGATAACTCTTCTACTTAACCAGGTATTATATACTATTCTTATATTTTTTCTTATTAAGGATTTCTTCTATCTCCTATTCTTCCTTATTATTAATAATTTCTAGGAGTAATAGATAATCTACTATATTATTACTGCCTATATACTAATAGTACTTTTCTAGTAGAGAGATATAGAATATATTCTAGACTTTCTATAATACTAGTAGCTGTAATTAATATACTTATATATTAATTAATTTAAGGACTCTGAATAGTCTAATAAAATATAATATAAGTTTCCTATTCTAGTACTTTAGATATAGATATTTTATTAATAATAAGATAAGATTATTTATTTTAAATATTATTAGTTTATACCTATAGTTATAGTATTTTACTTATTCTTAACTTATATTAGTAAGGTATTCTTCTAGCTTTTTATAGATATTATAGAGTTGCTTTACTTGTTCTTACACAGCTGGTACTTATTTTTAATTCTTAATATTATAATAGACCTCTAAATAAAACCTATATAGTATAAAGAATAAGGTTATACCTATTAATATATTAATACTATTATTATATATAAATTTAGTAATTAGTAGTAGTTTTGCCTATATTTTCAGGTACTCTCCGTAGTATGCATGCAGGTATTCCTAAATCATTTAATTTTAATATTCTGTCTATCTATTAGTTTATGGATGGAATACGGTTCCTATATATCTATATATATATAATATATAGTATAGTTCTAATTAGAATTCACTTATAAATTTCAGGTCTTAATCTAAGATAATACCTTTAGGTAAGCTAAAGCTTTTTATAAC
>NW_015622353.1:0-7615 GCF_000836295.1 Verruconis gallopava | reverse complement strand
GAGTGTGTTGCACTGAGGGGCTAGCCTAAGCTAGGCAGTGCTGGAGATTGCTGGTGTGCAGCGCTCAGGGAAGCAAAAGGAAGTGAAAATGTAATATATATGGACGTATTCTTGTGAAAATGTGTTCTCATAGTGATTTTGTATGTTGTTGTATATTTTTGGTTTTGTCTTTACAGAAAAGAGTCTTTTATGCGGGAGATCATGTGACATTCCTGCAACAGAGTGAGGCCAAAAGAGGCTTAAACTTAATCGCCGCTAAGCTAGGACGATTTACCTCTACAAGTACCAACCTACTCGTTCTGGGTATTCAGTCCGTGTCAAGCTTTATGTATGGCCTAATTGCCTGAGGCTGCAAAGACGCTAGTCAAATTACCGCTGCAACTCTGCCAGCGTCAAATTTTGCGTGAACGCTTGTATCAGCAACAGCTGTAGTGTCTCGTACTCTTCAATTTTTCGGGCGCTCCTTCTCCAAGATGGCATCGTCGTCTACTTCTCACACGACGGCCGTTATTGCTCATCAAGTTATCACAGATCTCACCGTACGCCTCTTCTCTCCTATACATCCTCTCTCCACCAGTGAACTAGACCCGCACGTATGGCACCGAGTCGAGAAAGATCTCTATTTATATACCTCTTGCCAGAGTGCATGGTTGTATGTAGCGCTAGTGAACGAGACAAAGCTTGTGGCTGGGGACCTGCTGGTTGTTGACATTAAGGTTGGCCGGAAGCCGCCCAATTCAAGCTCAGATCATCAATGGGAGAGCCGACCTGGTGGAATCTGGGTGCTGCGAGAGAAGTTCTCTGGAAATATCGACGATGCTGTAACAGGTGTAGACGTTCTCTTTGGTGTGGACGCTGTTGATCCACGACCACAATGGACTCTGATGGAATTGCCGCTCAAACTTCAGGCTCGGGCAGAGGTACCGGTTGCAAGACTTAGCGTTCGCCGTGGTAGGGTCATGCCGAGACCAGATGCTCGGGAGGCTTTGAGAGTCAGGGAGGATGGTAGATTTAAGATTGTTCAGATATCTGACACACACATGGTCACTGGTGTCGGGGTTTGTAACGATGCAATTGATGCCGATGGGAATCCTCTACCAAAGACCGAGGCTGACCCACTTACGGTAAAGTTTATTGGAAATATCTTGGATATCGAGAAACCGAACCTTGTGATTCTTGCTGGAGATCAATTGCACCATGATATCCCCGACAGCCAATCCGCTCTATTCAAGGTGGTTGCCCCTCTTATCGAGCGTTCAATTCCATTCGCAGCTGTTTTTGGCAACCATGATAGTGAGGGCATCCATGCATTAACCCGTATGTCACTTCTTTCGCAGGTTGCCAATACACGGAGCTAGCAGTCGACAACATACTTGGGACTATTCCACTCTCAAAAACTTTGTAGGCTGCTCTGCTCCGCAAGATAGGAACACAATCCTATGAGTTGGGTCTTTGATAGTCAGCTGACTGGATTCCAGGCAGGGCACAGATGTCAATACTTCAGGATCTGCCCTTTAGTCTCTGCGAGTCAGGTCCAGAACAAATCGACGGCATAGGCAACTTCTACCTTCAGATTCTGGCTCCCGCCCCATCAAATCTCCTGTTATCAACTTTATATTTCCTAGACTCGCACGGACAAATAGCGAGCTCTTTACATAATCCCGACTATGATCCAATCAAGCAAAGTCAAATTAACTGGTTCCTGAGCGTTTCCAAAGCGCAACGAAGCGCACATGAGAAAGGCAATGATAAGAGTCGCTTCTATTTGCCTTTGGTTTTCCTACACATCCCTCTTCCTGAGTTCGGAGACCGCCGTCTTCGTATACGCAACGGCCACCGGAGGGAGCCCACTGAAAGCCCAAGCTTCAATTCCCATTTCTACGACGCTTTAGTTGAAGCAGGTATATTAGCAGTAGGCTGTGGGCATGACCATGTGAATGACTTTTGTGCTCTCCTACCACCTCAGATGCAAGGTGAAAGTGACAGAATCCCTCAGCTTGGCCCTTGGCTATGCTATGGAGGTTGCAGTGGATTCGGGGGATACTGTGAGTACGGCATTGAACGTTATCACCGACGAGTACGGGTTTTTGAACTCGATGCCACGGCCGGGAGCCTGAAGACCTGGAAGCGAGTTGAATATGCTATTAATAGAGTTGATGAGCTGGTGCTTGTGGAAAATGGAGTGGTGATTGATACTCCAAGAGAAGAAAATGAAGGCAGTTGGTATGTAGGCAGTTGAAGTTGATATCTCATGGGAAAAAGTAGTATATGGAGACTGCCTTAAACTTAGTTGTTTAGGTTCCGGGTCTCTCTGATGTTGTTCTACCAAAGCCGACCTCATACTCTGTCAAGCCGCTTGTCAATTTCATCTTCTCCCGTCAACTCTTGTAACTCTCTCCGTAGTATATTGGCCTCCTCCCGACGGCCTGCCTGTCGAAGCCAACCCTCCAGAACATTCTTGAATTCAAGGACCCAAGAGTGTTGTTCCCCCAAATAATATTCAACCATGCATATCGCAAGTCGCATAGTATTCTCTGCATCCAGGATCTTCCCTTGATAAAATTGACTGTGAGAAATAATTTTCATACATTCTATTCTCTCGACATTTCTTTTAGTATATATTTCATGTCCCTTCAGCAGCGACAGGACATCCAGCGCCATCTTCTCCGATTCGACATAGCGCCCCTGTCTGTTCAGATTATGCGCCAGGTTGAGCATCACCCGTGGAGTCGGGACTTTAGGAGAGCCTTTGAATTTCGCAAGGAGACTTCGAAGAAGCTGTTCTTCTACAGCACAATTTGTGGCCCCGTACACGCGTTTTATGTAATCAAGGCGAATAGATACAGCGAGTCGACTTAGTGGTTCGAGATTGCTATCGAAACTGTCAACAGTGCATTCCCAAACCTTTGCCATAGCCTGGTCAACGGAATCTGAGTCTAATTTCCCCAGAAGTCGACATATTTCGCCCCAATGGCTCCCCTTTCTAGTGACTTTTGCGGACATATTTTTGATATAGTCACGGAGCATTAAGCTCACATCGTAGTGCCCGGTTTGTATGAGGTGGATCAGCACTTCAAGAAAGCAGGTTAGGGTTCGAGGATGCTCGGCTTGAAGAATTTCCTCGACAAGGGCAAAGGCCTTGGAAAGTGTGGCGCGAAACCCGACGTACAATGCTCTGCTCGCCAGTATGGTAGCAGTAAAGCAGTAAGAGTCGAAGTTATCACATAGATCATTCCGTAATTCGGACCCATTTGAATTGAGGAGGGTTCCATGGTCATTGAATTTCATGTTCCGGCAAGTATTTCCGACATATATTTTGATTATATGGAACAGATACTCAGTGGTCGACAGAGCCAGGGAAGGAGTTGGTCCGGAGTATTCCATGATGAATCTTTGGCCTCCATTACAATTAAGATCATTGATGGCGAGTGGTACAATAGATAAAGCTGGAGCTCGTTGGGTCTGCATCATTGGTGGCGTTGAATTGATGCTATCGCTTTCAGCTGCTTCGCAGACATTGGAAGGTAACCACTCCGGGAGTGTCGTAGTCGTCGGTTCGTTGGGAACTTGAGGAAAATCCAATCGTAGTCTTTTATGACCACATTCTCCACGGTTTGCAGATGCCCTTCCCTTAGAGCCTCCAGGTATAAACGCACACTGCATATATACAAGGATATTCCGTACCACTCCCTCATACTGTTTGGAAAATTGGAGTATTTCTGAACTCAACCAGGGAAACTGGTAGGCACAAGTTTTCCAATCTTTTGATAGATGTCGTAGCCTATGGAATGTTAGCCTTGGTTAATAAATATCGAGGGTAGAGGTACTCTTCTCTTGATAAACATCCTGCAATCGTCAGTAAAATCCCGGGATTTTGCGATGAGATCAAGAAGAGGGCTTTCCCTTGTTCAACGGATCTCTCAAATTTTCGATAGAGTGGATTTCTTTCCTTGCGTGTCATGTCCTTGAATCCTGGATATAATTCTTGCAGCATCGACTTCCGAAAATTGCATTCTGAAATTTTCGACTTCGCCAAAAGTTCTTGTAGATGGGATGTAAGATTGATCTTGTGAAATGGGGCCCGTTCGCGATTAAGGAGATTCGCAGCGTCGTCAGCCAGTGCTTTAAATGACCACTGCAAACTGGAGGCAAATGTGGTGTTCCCAAAGAATTCTCCAGGGGTTAGGTTTACAGACTGATATTTTCGAAGTCTATCTTTGCGACTTTCAAAGTATGTGTTAATCTTTTCACGTATATTTTTACAAAATCCACAGGGTGTCGGCGCCACTCCATTCATTCCAACTGGTAGACTAATAAATTGCTTGTTATTGTCTACACTCTCCGTCTGGCTGTAGTATTTGATCTGACCATGTTCATTCTGGTCATCTGTGCTTTGACTTCGACTATCTCTGCTGTCTTTATCTCCATTCCGGTCGTCATCTACACCCTGGCTCTTCTGGTTTTTATCGACCTGGTTGTGATCGGCTGGGCTCAGGTCTTTGTCCACTGCCCCAATCTCTAGATCTTGGTGCTCCAGTAATCGGATGCCAGAGCCGGCAGATATGATGAATTCAGTACTTCGCGGCATATCTCATGGCCCGTTGACTTGACTTCGTGATGCAAGAATATTTGCCTGAAGGTGGGACCTTTGTTGCACTAGCGCTGCATTGAGTGCTATGCTTTTTGGAAGTTGCTGAATAGCTCAGCCTACAACGATAGACAGTAGAAAATGCTTAAATTGATTGAGGTGAAGAAGATTGATGTTATATTTTTCTGAGCCAAGATGAGCGCTAGATAAGTTACTGTCACAGGTCACGTGCACCTGACTAATTGTCGCACTGTGTCGCACTGAGGGGCTAGCCTAAGCTAGGCAGTGCTGGAGATTGCTGGTGTGCAGCGCTCAGGGAAGCAAAAGGAAGTGAAAATGTAATATAAATAGACGTATTCTTGTGAAAACGTGTTCTCATAGTAATTTTGTATGTTGTTATATATTTTTTGGTTTGTCTTTACAGAAAAGAGTCTTTCATGTGGGAGATCATGTGATATTCCTGCAACACACTGAGTGTCAGTCTATGCACGTGCCAATATCACGTGAGAGACGGAAAAACACCACAACAGCGAGAACGCGAATTCTTGGAAACCAAGGAATTTAATTGCACCTATGTACTCTTCTATACCGTAGGGGGGAAATTGACAAGTTCGACGCGTAGCCCAGCGCGTAAACAACAGACATGTCACTTCCCTGGCCTAAGGGGGAGACCTGGTTAAACAGGCTACCAGAGCATGCTACCTAACTAGTGAAGCATCTTCAGGCGGCAGCGCAATATACGCATAGCATATCCAGCTATATAGTTGAACTAGACCCTGTAAAATCAATGATCTTCGCAGTCCTCACCTTTGTAGCAAAGGTATAAACATCCCCAGACCTAACGCATATACATGAGGCAGTCAATGCAATCCAGGTACAGCTCTGAGCAGGGGCCGAAGACACCACTAAGGAGCTGGCAATAATAAAGGAAGAGATCCATAGCCTTACCGCTGAGGCCCATAAACTGGTAGACACCGGCAAGGAGACTAAAGCAGCAGCCCAAGAGGCGACAAAGATGAGCAAGGCCACTGCAGACATCGCACGGGAAATCAAGCAGAAAGGAATACAGCCCCAAACAGGAGGACCTATGAGTCTCTAGCATCCACAGCACGCAGGCGCAGGAACAGCAGGCACCCCCTATAGCACCAACGCAGCGGGAAATTATAGTAAATATCAGAGATAGCCACACTATTGAGCGCCTACGAGCAATAAACCCACAAACCTTGAGAGCATATGTTGACCGCGTAATCGCCCAGAGCGAGAATGAGCATATCACCAGTATTATTATAATATCAACCAACCAATTAAAGAGTGGGGATCTGAGTATCAGGACAACGACAGGCCACAAGACGCAGCTCCTTAGGAAGTTTATAGAGGACTGGGTCCCGCGTATCGGCAGCGGGGCTTCAGTACGGAAGCCGACCTATAATATCTTAGTATATGGTATATATGTTAGCATAATAAACATGGAGAAGCCAGACGAAATAAAGGGCGCAATTCTTCAGGATAATAGGCCCTTCATACCAGAGGCAGAGATCAAGTACGTCGGGTGGCTCACCCGTAAGACTCCAGATAAGACAATATTGTCGATCATTATAGAGTTTATAAGGCCAGAGGACGCCAACAAGATCATCGATGAGGGCCTAGTATAGCAGGGGGAGATATACTAGAGCAAGTGCTATGAGAGGCACTGCCACCTAAAGCAATGCTTTAAGTGCCAGGCATATAGCTATATAGGAACCTAATGCAAAGCAGTAAAAGTATGCGGCTACTGCACGCTGGAGCATGACTCTAGGGACTGCCTATCTAAAGGAGACCGGACCGCTTCAAGGAAGTGCGGGACATGCTAAGGCACATATGAGGCGTGGAACCGCCAATGCCCAGTCCGAAAGGAAGAAATAGCTAAGATAAGGATTACCTATACTAGTAGGCTATAATACTATGCAGTCGCGCTAGTAGCGAAACCAGCCAAGCTGACAATAGTAGAGGGCCCCCTGCTACAGAGGATAAGGTCTGCGCGAGACCCCAGGGCCAACCAGGCGCCCACCAGAGGCCGAAAGAGGATGGCCCCAGACGGAAAAGAGAACGAGGAGCCTAGCCAGCGACCGTCAAGGTCTAACCCTAACCCTAGCTAGAAGGCGCAGGAAGCGACGGACCTGAACCTTGTAACACGCCGCGACACACTATATATAGACCTCGACAGCGACAGCGATCAATGATAGAACAAAGCCAACTAAAAATACTGCAGTATAACGTCCATAAGTTAAAGGATCAGGTCATAGTGATACTGCTTCGAGACCCAAAGATAGCAACCTATGACATACTAGCTATCCAGGAACCCTGGCGTAACCCATTCCAGGACACGACGCACTACTAAGTAAAGAATACCTTTCATCTCTGCTACCCGACAGGCAGCATGAAGGAGCGCCTAGCGAGGGTGTGCTTCTTCATCAACAAGCGGCTAGACCAGGCCTGTTGGCGAGTCAAATAATATATATAGGATCTATATACACTACGGATCATTATAGGTAGAGGGGAAGCAGAAAATGAACTGATACTATATAATATATATAACCCAGGCCAGGGCGAAGAATAGTCTGCTACGCTACCGATCTTACAAGCCCAGCTAGTAAAATATGCTATAAGAGAATAAATAGCGCTCGGCAACTTCAACCTACACCACCAACTGTGGGGGGGCCTAGATATCATAAGGGAAGAGGCATAGTCAGAAGAACTCATCGAGATTATGGGTGAACATAATATGATAAGTGTGCTGAAACCAGGTATAATCACGCTCGACAACGGCCTAGGCTAAACAACCATAGACCTCTGCTGGATGACGCTGAGCCTAGTCAACTGCATAATCTACTGCAGGGTGGACGAAGATGCTAATCACGATTCTGACCACCTACTAATCAGCATTACGTTAGACACGAGGACCCGGATAACAGAGCCTAAACCTAGGCGCCCGTGGAAGCACCTAGATGAGGAGAAATTTTGTAAGGCCCTAAGGAAGGCCCTTGCTCC
>NW_015622352.1:0-7924 GCF_000836295.1 Verruconis gallopava | reverse complement strand
ATCTGAATAATACAACCGGATTGGCCCACGCTCCGCTTGGAGGTACCGACAAGGGTGGCAAAAATGTACAAATTAGCCAAACATCGCAGTAAGAGGCCTGAATAAATTCTTCTTATATCTCTGGTGAAATCTAATGGGCCATCCAAAGCTATAGATTAAATATGGAATTAGTACAGGTTAATAATTAACGTAGTGGTAGGAAAATACTAAAATGCAATATTTCAGAGTCTAGAATGGGCCAGGCGCGATAGTGTCAACCGAAAGGTAATTTTGAATTCTATTAACCTTTGCTTATGTATAAGTAGTTCAAGTTCATATCTAAAAATATTTCAAAAAATCCAGTGTGGTGTGTGCAAGGTGCAACGCGCTCAAAGTCGAAGTACCGACTGATTTTCTCGCCACGGCGTGATTCTCGCTGCGCACGGACAGACGTTAATACGTTGTTCGAAGTGGATGCCAGCGGCGCATATATGCAAGATGGCGAAGCACGTGGAGCAGTTGTTTTCGCGATTAGAGACATACGGATTGATTGTATGCAAGGAATGTAGGTATGCAGTGTGGCCAGCGGAGGTTGACAGTCATTTGAGTGGTCCACATCACCGGATTGAGAAAAAGGATCGTCAGCACATCCAGCAGGTCATTCAGTCATAGGAAGGGTTAATCACCAAAGAAGAGGATTTGAAATTACCCGATCGGTTAAGAGAGCCCATCCCCGAGTTGGCGTTACACGATGGGTTTTTATGCAAAGTTGAGCCACAACGGTGCCAGGATGTTTGTTATAGCAAAGAGACATTGCGGAAACATTGGCGAATGAAGCACGAGTGGACAGTAACCGAAAGTTCGAAGAGCGGGCGAACGACAAAAGAACAGCAAAAGAAAGCCAGAAGACGGTTTGACGAGGCACATGAGCAGGTTAAATGCCAGCAATTTTTCGGCAGCCGGCACGGATCACATTACATTCAAGTCACGCAACAGGAGACACAAGACGAAGAGACAGCGGCATTTGATTCATGGCAGAACGTGCAAAAGGAAGCAGAGAAAATATACGAAGAGATGGTACAGAAAGGCAAAGAAAGCATCGAAGAGGGTGAGGAAGACGATGTCAACCCGTGGTTATCAAGGACAAAATGGCATAAATATTTGAAGAAGTACAACCCAGAGGAGTTAACAGCATCCACCGCACCACCGAGCAAGGACCCGGAAAAGCCAGAACCGTACGAAGATGTCATTTGGAGGACGATGACCGAAGTTGCACAGATCAGCCAGGAGACGGTATCCAGAGCAGGCGTGTTTGTTCGTATGGAAGCCGTTCGAACCGAGAAACAGCAAACACGATACATGCCGTTGGAGACGTATTGGGACCCGGACGCGATCGATAGGAGGGCCCAACCATGGCGGCAGGTGTTGATGTTTTTCGTGCGGACCCAGCGAGAACACAATTGGCACAGTCCGCCGTATAAGTTTACACCAGAGCAGTTCGAGAAGTTCAACAGGATGATCGAAGAAGCGAACCGTGTGATTGACGGCGAGGCACAATATGACGGAGAGAAGTCCAGGATGAGTGCGATACAAAAAGCATGTTTGGATTTTTGTGTCGAGTTGTTGAACATGGAGATCGAGTTCAGCGAGTATGAAAGTGCATTAGTATATGCATTGGCCGTTTTGGGCGTCAGTGAAACAGGATGGCGAGGCCCGGATTCATACCCACCCATTTTATCGTCCGTGATCAAGTGCGCCAGGTTCATGGTGGTTCAGAAGGCCGTTCACATGGCGAGAAGCCCAGTAGAGAATGAGCATTTCGCAGGCAGGCGGAAGATGGATTTGGACGAGGATAGTGGATACGACAGCAATGGTACAGCAAGTCCAAGTCCGTCGTCCAGGGTTCAGTGGAGAAGCCATGGCAGGTCAAGCAGCCCAATCCCACACGAACCGGTGTCGCCGAACCGGTTTAGATGGGCCAGTTCATCCGTACATGGTCGGAGCAGTCCAGGCAACCCATCGAGTCCAGTCATGGAACCACGGGGCCGGCCGCAGACACGTCGTGCAAGGAGTTGTTTGGATTTCGTGAACGACATGATGGACCAATTCATGGTCCGCGGAACGAAAGGCCCAATACAGTGGATGTTGGATTTGCGGACATATAGATTGAAGATCCATTACAATACGACCAGCAGTGGCCATGTCGAGTGGTGTAATGGTGACGAGTTGTTATACAAGAAAGCGCAGTTCAATATGGCCCAGTTCCGCGGCATGGTGCACGGGTTGGTCGAGCAGATGCGACGGATCATGTTTGACGAATTGTTATTTTGTGGCGGTAAGAAAGCAAAGGACATTCCAAACGTGCCATGGAATACCATTCGGGACGATCCAACCAATACAACACCCGGGTGGAGTTTTTTGGACGATGAGCGCACATGGTTACCCATCAACAGCAAGCAATGGTTGTTCGACCGCATCGGACAGCAACCCGAGGTTCGACGAAAGTTCGAACGAATCGGATCCAAGTCCGGGTTGAATGGGATTGAAGTGGAGAAGTATATGGCCAGTATTGTGCAGTTTCGCGAGAAGTTGTTAGTAGCGGCGCATATCACGGGAGGGCAGCCCGCGCGTGGGACCGAGATATTGAGTATCCGGCATAGCAACACATGGAAAGGCAGACATCGAAACGTGTTCATCGAGGACGGTTTGGTTGTGTTTGTGACCAAATATCACAAAGGTTATGCGTTGAGTGGTGACGTCAAGGTCATTCATCGGTATTTGCCCCGGGAGATAGGCGAGTTGGTTGTATGGTATTTGTGGTTGGTGAGGCCATTCGAACGCCGGTTGCAGTCCATCATAGGCGGGCAATATAAAGAAGGCGTCGAGGAGGACCACAATTCCGAGTCAAAGGCGTCACGGTTGTTTTGCCGCGATGGAAATGGCCGAGAATGGACATCCAGGCGAATGCGACAAGCATTGGAGCGCGCGACGGCCCAGGGGTTAGGCCATGGATTGCATATCCAAGCATATCGTGACATCGCCATTGGTATAAGCCGGAGGTACATGCGAGGTTCGTCCGCGTTCAGCAAAGACGAAGAGAATCCAGGCGAGGAGGGAGAGGGCGATGCCATTGAAGATTTGCAAGCCGGCCATGGGTCACACATCGCAGGTATGGTGTATGCGCGAGGTATGTTCGAGATGGACGGTGCCATTGCAAGTCGACGGCAGCAGTTCCGCACGAGCAGCATCGATTGGCATAGATTTTTAGCAATCCCGTCCGCAATGGATATGAACCCAGGCCAGAAGCGGAAGCGGGATGCATTCGAAGAAGAAGCAAGTGCGGCGCAGCACGAACGATGGGCCCGGTTACAACAGATAAACATGCGATCGCAGTTCGCACGGATGATGAAGTTGGAGGAAAAGGAGGGTCAGTTCCGTGGTGTCCAGGAACAAGCCATTGAAGCGATTCAGGCAAGAATCAAGCCAGTGGTCGCAGTCATGCCGACAGGAACAGGCAAGTCGGTATTGTTCATGTTGCCAGCATGGGCAGAGCCAGGAGGAACCACGATTGTCATTGTGCCATTAACCGCGTTACGGCAGGACATGCAGCAGCGTTGTGATGCGTTGTCGATATCATGTGTGGCATGGGAGGACAGCCGATCGCCACCAGATGCCGCAAGTATTGTGTTGATGACGCCCGAGGCAGCGTTGGGAGACGAAGGCAGCACGTTCATCAACCGGTTGAAGCAGACGCGGCGGTTGGATCGTATCATGATCGATGAGTGCCATGTCATTTTGAGCGCGGAGTCGAGGTTCCGTCCGAAGTTGCGTGAATTAGGCGAGTTAGCCCATGTAGAAACACAGATGGTTTTGTTGACGGCGACATTGCCGCCCAGCAAGGAAGAATTATTGTGGAAGCGCATGGGTTGGACGGCGGACGAAGTCAAAATGTTCAGGATGCCGACAGTAAGAAAGAACATACGGTATTCAGTCGTGAGACCGGGAACCCATTTGAAAAAACAAGATCATGATAAATTCATCGCAAAGATGGTGCGCAGTATGAATGGCAAGGGAATTATATATTGCAAGGCAAAAACGCGGGTCAAGACGATGGTCACCGGCGGGTTGTTCGAATGTGACGCGTTCCATGGCGATATGAACAGCCGTCAACAAGCAGAAGCATTGGGAGCATTTCGAACAGGAAGGACACGGGTAATGGTTGCAACGAACGTATTAGGAATGGGAGTTGACATACCGGACATTGAGTGGATCATTCATGCAGATGAGCCGCGCGACATGTTGGATTATGCGCAGGAGAGCGGTCGAGCCGGTCGAGACGGGAGGGCAAGTCACGCGATTTTGGTGACAGGATATGATGATGAGATCGATCCATTGGTACAAGCGTATATCAACGGTGACGGCAGTTGTAGGCGGAAGATACCAAGTTCGTATTTGGACGGCGAGGACGACCGTGGTCGATGCAGATTCGACGAAGAATTATGTGATTTATGCCGACCGCATGAGGTTTTGTTCGAGTACGCCGGAAGACATGATGGACAAGTTGTCGAAGCCCAGCGTAGGCGAGCAGAATCGGACAAACGAGATATGGCAGAGCGGTTGGAGGAGCAATTCAGTACGCAGCAGAGGCAAGCGGCAGCAGTGCGAATGAGGAGAACCAAGGAGCGAATAGTCGAAGCAGGTGTAGAGGATAGGTTAGAAAGGCAGTTGTGGAAGTGGAAAGGAAAGTGCATCGTATGCCATGCGGCAGGGGTTTTATGTGATCACGTAGTCACCGGTTGCACACAGCAGGAAGGAAAAGAAGCAGCATCAGAAGTGAAGGAACGGCGAATACGGATCCGATTCAAGGATTGTTCAGCATGTGGCAAATGTGGAGTACCACAAAGCATGTGCAGTCGATACAGGGAGAATGGGAAGGGGGGATACGAAAGGGTAAACGGACAGTGTCAATGGTATGGCATCATGGCGTCGATGGTGTTTGGATTGCGTCACGCGTACAGGGCATTGTGGACATCATGGATGGAGCGGTTGGCACAGGATGGCGTAGATAGGGAGTCCAAGAAGGCCGTTGAGGAATATTTGGGACAGCGAAAAGACAAAGGTCAGTTGCAGGGAAGTAATTTGGCGTTTGAGTATTTGTGGATCACAGAGCAGGTTGCGATATTGGGAGTATAGAAATAAAGGGAGGCACAGCAAGTCACGATGCAATATATTTATATATTTGTAAGGTGTACGAAGACGTGTTCAAGGGTATCGGTTGTTTATTTTGTGCGTGTTGGTATACACACAGTATTTACAGTTTTTACATGCGTTGTACCGTTTTCCATTCGAACGTATTGCGAATTGGAAATGTATGCACGGCAATGAGGATCAGAGATGCGACCATGAACATGCCAGGAGGTGAGAGAGCGGATTATGGCATGTTTACCATTGTTTCCGAGTAGTTTGACCCGGCGGATCGATGAGTGGCGGCGTGAGGTACAGTGTGAGGTGCGATTTCCAAGTGTACAAGCCAAGGCCGAAGCAGAAGGATTGGAGGAGTCGGTGGATGGCGAGGGAGTAGGGTTAGACAACGTTGCGGAATTTGGTTCGCGAGGTGGAACCGTGGTGTACGTGGTGCAGGAAGAGATTGGAGTGAAGTCGGGCATGAAAGTTTTAAGATAAGAAAATTGACGTGGATACGAAGCATACGAAGGTGGAACTTAGAGGGTTATATATGCGTAGGGTATGGGAATGAGAGACGGCGAAGGATTTTCGCGGCGCGTAATGCACGAATCATTATGTCGATAGTGAGGCGCAGTTGTTGGGTTAGGGTTTTGAAAAGTAGAAAATGGGAAATGGAAAACAGTAAATCGGAATGGAGAGAGGTTAAGGCCAGCGAGGGATACAAGGGTGCATCAAGTGGTTGTATAGGTTAAGAAATATGTATTGATCGATGTTGTGGAGTATGCATATTATGTCCGATGCCCGATAATCCCGGCTGAAGCCCGTAGCGCCCGTTAGTTATCCCGATATCCCGGTATCCCGGTATCCCGATGAATGCCCGATGTGGTGTACATTGATTTATGTGTGCATTATGCGAGTGGCGATGGTAGAGTCGAAGATCGGAGCGGAATAAAAGGTGTGGTTATGGTTGTGGTTCATTTAGCATGGATCGCATTTAGGAATATAGTGTTCAGAACTGAAGCGTGCAGGGATCGGCGTTTAGGGAAAACCAGAGTTCGGATCACGGATTTAATCGGATTAAGAGATGTTGGGTTCAGGAGGATTCATGATTGTGGACGTTGGATTAGAATATGGTCGGAATTCACGGCGGCCAGTTCGTTGTTGAGTCCGGACGGGGTTGTAGGAATTGGGGTATGGATTCAAAGCGACCATTTAGTAGAGCAGGGTTGATTGTAGCCATTGTATAATATTTTAGCGTAAGCGGTGTATTTGCGCAGTGTAGATAAGGTGCAACGTGTAATTCATGTTGAAATGGGTTATACCAATGAGGTTGGAAAATGAGTTTGTGAGTATTAAAAATAGGTGCGGTTTGTTCCCAAAATAGAAATGGGTCAAAATATTCAAAATTTAGCATAATGTCAACAACGCCACAACGCGAATATATTTAAAGATATATTTCCATTTGTTATCAAGTTTTAGGATTGTCGTATTGAATAGAAGATAATAAATATTAATTTAAGTTGATATTGGGTTAGATATAGAGGTCAACAATTGAAGGGTTGTGGTATGGGTTTTGGAGGCGGCAGTATGGTTGATAGTAATTTAGCACATAACGATTCAACCATTACAGAAACAGATTAGAAAGCATTTATGGCGTATATGAAGTAGATTAAACACGTTTTTGAATTCATGAGGGAATATTACATGGTGCAATAAAGGTACGAGAATACGAGGCGTGGTAAGGGGACAAGGTTGTGTATTTGTAACAGCATTTATGAATTATAACAGCATTTATGAATTATATTTGAAGCACAATACGTATATTTACGGTGCAAAAGGTTCAATAAAGATGTTTAGAGTGATTGAAGAACAGATATGTGAGTACAAGTGGTATATAGCAGGTATAGAGGTCGCGTGATAGGTCGGTATGAGGAGAAAATCAAAAACATATGTAGACAGAGATATATCAGCATTTCAGATATGCAAAGTCGAACGATATTTATGGGATTAGAGTGGATTGTAGTAAAAGAAGGCAGTAGATCATAGGTTAAGTAAAGCATGTGAGGAGTCAAAGGTGAAGCGGGCATGTTATTGAGGCAGCAGGCGATTTGACAGGGTTAGGGTTAGATATCGTGAAAGGGTTAGGGTTACAGAATGTAGAGAGGGTTAGGGAGAGCAATCCAGACGGGCAGTTAAGGGTTAGGGATATAATTAGAAGGGTGGTTCGTGGTAATCGTATGTGGTAAACAAGACAGTTATTTATAGAAGTGGGGCGGTATATAATGGTAGGAGTGGTGACAGGCGATTTCGAATGGTACAGGTAAGTCAGTACAGCAGTGATATTCAATGGAATTTTAGAAAGACGTTTAATGAGTAGAATAGGCAGCGTTTCGGACGACACAGCGTAATTACATTATTTGGGAGGTGATGATGGTTAGTGGCGCAAAACGGTTCATGGAGCATGTCAATGTGGCGTCAAGTACGGAGAGGAAACCGGACAATGGTTGATTCGATGAAGCATAATGAGCAAGGGACCCCGGTGCGACCAGCGAGAATGAATATGGGAAAGTCCGGAGAGCAGGATGGCGAATAAAAGAATGGCATGATGACGGAGTTGGTTCCGAAGGTATCGAAGAGGGCGAACGGGGCGCAAATATGTGTCAGCGAAGATGGCCAAGGGCACGCAGAGATGAGAGCAAACGCGAACAAGGAGAATTAGGGTTGATGCGAGCGATAGCGAGTTTGTTAGGGTGTCAGAGTT
>NW_015622351.1:0-7942 GCF_000836295.1 Verruconis gallopava | reverse complement strand
TCATACTCTTGAAGCTCAGACTATTCTAAGTCATAAACATAACTATCTTATTGTATTCCTTCCACAATAAGCTCTTGTTATACATTGTTCCTCTGCTCTAGGAAGCTAAACCCTTCCGAAGTGGCTTACATTAGTGAAGCTAGTCGGTATCAGGAAAGTATTCCTAACATACTTATTTTTAATTCTCAATATTATAATAGACCTTTAGATAGAACCTATATAGTATAAAGAATAGGGTTATACCTATTAATATATTAATACTATTATTATATGTAAATTCAGTAATTAGTAATAGTTTTGCCTATATTTTCAGGTATTCTCCGCAGTATGCGCGCAGGTATTCCTGAATTATTTGATTTTGATGTTCTATCTGTCTATTAGTTTGCAGATGGAATATGGTTCCTATATATCTATATATATGTAATATATAGCATAGTTTTAACCAGAATTTACTTGTGAATTTTGGGTCTTGGTCTAAGACAATACCCTTAGGCAAGCTAAAGCTTCTTATAACCCTATTAAGTAGTATGTTAGTAATATTTATAGCTATATAATCTTTTATAGTTAAGGTATAGAGTGCTATTTTTATATATTTATTAATAATTATTAAGATAGTATTATATATACTACTGTTATGCTTGGATGGCAGGATGCTACTTATAAAATCTATAGTAATCTCTATCTATAGATGTTCTGGTATAGGTAGCGCCTATAATTTGCTATATAGGTGGTGTCTCTTTACCTTTACCTACTGGTATATATTATATATCTGTATATATTCTTGTATGTTCTGGTGTATTGATAGCTAGTAATACTTTCTACTTAAAAGTTTAACTGTTTTAGTTACTTTAAAGTGTCCTGTATAAGGATTATTATAGTACCTTCTTATAAGTTCAAATTTTATTACTAGGTTATCTAGTATATAGGCTTAACCCTAGAATAGTAAGATATTCTAATGGTTTACTGACCAATTACCTGCCCTCTTCCTGACTCGCTCTTCTAATATGTTATACTTATTTTTAGTAATTTTATATTAAGCTTATAGTTCTTATAGAATATTAGGGATCTCCTTTTTTATATAGGCTGCTTCACCTTCTATGGCTCTTACAACAATATAATATAGGTAGGTGCTTTTCCCTACTTACCCTGCTGTTTACTGCTTACGATACCTGCACTCTTCCTATATCTAGGATATATAAAGACTATATAAGGCTGCAGTTATAGCATTACTATAAAGGCTTGCCTCCCTGCACTCTGGACTAGTCCCTGGCTATTGCCTAGTATACCTGATTACTTTTAATCTATTTTTAAGTATTAAGGTTATATATATAGCACTTTCTGGTAATACCACCAACTTTTAGCATAGTATTAGAAGCAGGTTATCTAATAGTCTTTCTTCTATTATATAGTCTAGGTGTCTCGAGGGCGTATCTACAGAATTAGATAGACCTATGTAGTGGTAAAGGATAAAGTCATACCCCGCTAATAGTATAGCCTATCTAGCTTATCTACTATTAAGTTATGTAACCCTTATAAGTCTAGTTAGATTTCTATAGTCTGTATAGACTTTAATTAGAGTAATACTTCCCTCCAGATAGTGCCTTTACTGCTTGAAACACTCCATAATCATAAATAACTCTTAATTATATATTTTATACCTTATTTTAGTATCTTTTATCTTATATAAATAGAATACTACTAGGCGCTATTAGCCCTTCCTATTATACTAGGATAATATCCCTGCTATTGTGAATTACAATATATCTGTTTCTACCCTGATTAATAGTTCCAGATTGAAATATCTAATAACTGGTACTATTATAAATATATCTTATAGTATCTGAAATAACTGCTCTGCATTTTCAGTCCACTTGAATGGTTTTATTGGCTTACTATTTTTTATTCCCTTTATAAGGTTGGTTAAGCCCTTTATAATCTTTATGTAATCTTTAATAAATCATCTATAGAAGTTATAAAACCTAAGGAACATTTATGCTTCCTTCAGGGTTGTTGGTGTAGGCTATTCCTTAATAGTTACTATTCTTGCTCTATCTATATATATATTATCTGTCTTAATTATGAAGTTAAGAAACTCAACCTTATTAGTGAAGAATTTATACTTTTTAAGGTTATAGTATAGGTTATATGCTTATAACTGCGCAAGTATTACGCGCATATCCTGTATATAGGACTCCCAGTCCTCTGAGTAGATAAGGATGTTGTTAAGGTATATGATACATATAGTATTGATATAGTTCCCTAATATCTTATTAATATATGCCTGGAATATTATGGGTGCGTTAGCTAAGCTAAATAGTATTACTAGGTACTTATAGTGGCTGTAGCGTGTATAAAATGCTATCTTCTACTTATAGCCTTCCTTAATGCATATTCTGTAGTATATATTCTTAAGATCTAACTTTGTGAAAATCTTTATGCTACTTAGTTAATCCAGGATCTCTAAAATAAGTGGTAGGGGGTGTTTATTCTTAATAGTGACCTTATTAAGGCCTCTATAGTCTATATATAGGTGTAGCTCGCTATTCTTCTTTGGTATGAATAGAATGGGTGCGCCTATAGGGCTTATGGAGGGCCTTATCCACTTATTCTGCAGTACCTTACTAAGATATTCTCTAAGAGCCTTAAGCTCCTTTACTAATATATAGTAGATCAGATAATACAGCAGTTCTACTATTATTTTAATTATATAATCTATATTTTTATAGCTTAGTAATATTATTATAGCTTCTTTTTCAAAGATATTTGTAAAATCTTATAATTTATTAGGTAGTATATATTCTGCTTGCGCCTTCTTCGGTTCTATACTTAGGAGGAGTATATTATAATACTTATCTTTATTAATCTTTTCCTCTATACTTATTATATATACTATTAGTACTATATCTTTAAAATACCACTTTTCCTATCCTATATTAAGGAGAATGTCTTATTACTTCATAGTAGGTATACCTAGGATAATATATAATTACCCTTAGTCTACTATAAATATAATTATTAGTATAGTCTTTTTAATTTTATTTATATCTTATAAATATAGTTTGATTTTATGTACCCTAAAGTAGTCAATATCTGTAATATCCCCCTAATATAGGTAAAGCATATATATATCTGCTTCTGGGAGGTTAAGCTCCTCTGCAAGTCTTGGTATTATCAGGCTGATATCAGCTTCTAAATCTAATATAATTTTAATATTCTTACTATTAGTAGGGCCCTTAATTATCCTATTTATATTAATTACTTTTCCTACAGCTTTAAGTCCTATATAGGTTATATGCGTAGAGATTAATATAACCTTAACGCTTTTCCCTTATCAGTTATTTCTCCCTTTGGCTTACGACAGTCTCGCGCTATATATCTAAACTTATTATACTTATAATATCTTATTTTTAACTCTTTTTTTTTATTAGTGGATAGTTTAGGGTCTTCTAACTTATATTTTAAATTCACTGGTTCCCTACTCTGATTACGCTTAGGGAATATATTACTATCGCTGAACTTTTATTTTAAGCCCATATTCGCCGTCTCTATCTCTATTTTCTTCTTGGTTTTCTCCCACCTTATAAGCAGCGTTATAATGCTGCTATATATTTCTAGTATTATTAGTAGTGTAAGGGGTGAATGTAAGCGTGATATCAGGATGGGGAGCAATAAGTATGGATTGGTATTAAAACTGATGACTAAGGAATCAAACTAAGGTGGATACTATGTATAACTTAAATACTACTTCCCCCTAGAGTATGTGACCCGCGGCCTAAGCGCAGCTATACCATACATATGTTCCTACTCCGTTCCTCACAACTCTTCCCCCCCTTCTATAGTCTGGTCCCCAGACTTGCTAAGATTATGTTCCTCTACTAGTATAGTATTATATTAGGTATATTCTATTTATTACTTCTACTATTTATTATTATTATTATATTTTAGTATTATACTATATATATTATTATATTTATCTCTATTATATAGTAATAATATTATAGTTTTAATATTTAATAAAGATATAAATTCTTCTATATTCTAAAATTTGTTCTTCCACTATTTATATATATATATATATATATATATATATATATATATATATATAAATATACATATACACACACATATATATATATATATATATATAAAAATGGTATCTTCACGGCGGTCAGCTATTCGTTTATCAGGGGCGAGACGGAGTTCGTCAACGCCTCGCTCCTTAGGTATAGGTTATAGGTGTTCCTTGTCTTGTTCCCCGACTCCTCTTTTACCAATACCTATATTACTATTATCAACTCTTTAGTGCGGTAAGGCAAGTTCTGGGTATAGGTATGCTCCCCACCCTCGCTCCCTATCTCCTTATTCCCTAACCCTTATACTATTATTATTAGTATCCTGGTATAGTAAGGTAAGTTTTAGGTGTTAGTATTATGGTAATAGTGTCTTAATGCTGGAGCCTCCTAGTCGCTATTACCAGGTTACTTTTAAGGTAATAGGGTCGTTATCTCCTTAAGGTAGGGGTAAAACCCTACCTTAACTAGAGGAGGGGAATAAGGCGGAGGTGGATGTTTTTATCTACCTCTGATGTAGTAAGGATATTAACCTCATCCTTAAATATAATATATCTATATTCTAGAAATATATTAGGTACTTACACTAGTATTATAAATATAAAGAGGTTTAAGCTCTATAATTATAATTATATTTCTATTACTTTATCTTATTATGAACAGGTCCTACTATAATTTAGCTACTGCCTAGCCTATCTTATTAAGCTTATAAGAGCTCTTAAAGATTATAAGGCAGGTATTATATCAATAGTCTGGGTTAACTAGGTAGAGTGTATATATATATTTGCATACTATAGAACCGCAGTTAAGGCGTTTATTACCTGCAACAACTATTTAGGTGGTTACCATTACTTAACCCTAGAGGTGATATTTTGCAACTTACTAAGCTAAATATAATAACTAGTTTAGGGTATAAATACTTTAGCTGGGATTCCGTCTTCACCTATAGGTATAGTTTTCTGCTGGTATATTAGCTCTACTAATTTATTTAGGCTAGTATACTACTAGGTTATTTAGGGGGCGTCCCCTAAATTCCACCTAAGCTTGTCTTCTCCTCCCACCACCATAGTTGCCAGGCCTTCAGGCCCAATTCCTCTCTCAACCCTGTAGCCTCTTCTTACCGGCGGTGTTATACCGCTGCTTCGCCTCTGCCTATAGCGCCTTCATCAAGCTAGAATAGGTTTACCCCTTATTACCGCGAGAGCTCTATTATAGAGCTTTCTTCCAATTATTCTGATTAAGGACCTGATCCTTATATCTTTAATTTATATAATATATTTAGCATAGTTTCTTTTAATATATGGTATATATTATTTATCTCTTATATTCTATATATATCTTTTCTTTAACTGGTTGTTGAATTTATTACGCTTCTCCTATATATTATCTAAGTTTTCCCTTAGTAACTATTAGTTATATTTTATAGGGTAACTCTTCCATTTAACCAAGTACTATACACCATTTTTGCGCTTCTTCTTATTAAGGATTTCTTCTATCTCCCATTCTTCCTTATTATTAATAATTTCTAGGAGTGGTAAGTAATCCATTATATTATTACTACCTATATACTAATAGTACTTTTCCAGTAGAGAGATATAGAATATATTCCAGACTTTCTATAATACTAGTAGCTATAATTAATATATTTATATACTAACTGGTTTAAGGACTCTAAATAGTCTAATAAAATATAGTGCAAGTTTCCTACTTTAATACCTTAGATATAGATGTTTTATTAATAGTAGGATAAGGTTATTTATTTTAAATATTATTAGTTTATACCTATAATTATAGTATTTTACTTACTCTTAGCTTACGTTAGTAAGGTATTCTTCTAGCTTCTTATAGATGTTATAGAGTTGCTTCACTCACTCTTACACATCTGGTACTTATTTTTGATTCTTAATATTGTAATAGATCTCTAAGTGGAACCTATATAGTATAAAGAATAGGGTTATGCCTATTAATATATTAATACTATTATTATATATAAATTTAGTAATTAGTAATAGTTTCGCCTATGTTTTTGGGTGCTCTCCGCAGTATACGCGCAGGTATTCCTGAATCGTTTGATTTTGACGTTCTGTCTGTCTGTCAGTTTACGGATGGAATATGGTTCCTATACATCTATATATATATAATATATAGCATAGTTCTAACTAGAATTTACTTATAAATTTCAGGTCTCGGTCCAAGATAATACCCTTAGGCAAGCTAAAGCTTCTTATAACTTTATTAAGTAGTATATTAGCAATATTTATAGCTGTATAATCTTTTATAGTTAGGGTATAGAGTGCCATTTTTATATATCTATTAATAATTATTAGGATAGTATCATATATACTACCATCGCGCTTGGACGGCGGGATGCCACTCATGAAATCTATAGTGATCTCTATCCATGGATGTTCCGGTACAGGTAGTGCCTGTAATTTGCTATATGGGTAGTGTCTCTTTACCTTTACCTGCTGGCATATATTATATATCTATATATATTCTTATATATCCTAGTGTATTAATAGCCAGTGGTACTTTCTACTTAAGAGTTTAACTGTTTTAGTTGCTCTAAAGTATCCTATATAAGGATTATTATGGTACCTTCTCATGAGCTTAAACTTTACTGCCAGGTCGTCCAGTATATAGGCTCAACCTCAGAATAGTAGGATATCCTAATAGTTTACTAACTAATCACCCGCCCTCTTCCTAACTTACTCTTCTAATATATTATACTTATTTTTAATAATTTCACATTAAACTTATAGTTCTTATAGAATATTGGGGATCTCCTTTTCCATATAGGCTGCTTCACCTTCTATAGCTCTTATAATAATATAACGTGGGTAGGTGCTTTTCCCTACTTACCCTGCTGTTTACTGCCTATAATACCTGTACTCTTCCTGTATCTAGGATGTGCGAAGACCGCGTAAGGCTGTAGTTATAGTATTACTATAGGGGCTCGCCTCCCTACACTCTAGACTAATCCCTAGCTATTACCCTATATGCCTGATCACTTTTAATCTATTTTTAAGTACCAGGGTTATATATATAGCACTTTCTGGTAATACCACCAACTTTTGGCGTAGTGTTGGAAGCAGGTCGTCTAACAGTCTTTCTTCTGTTATATAGTCTGGGTGTCTTAAGGGTATATCTATAGGATTAAACAGACCTGTGCAGTAGTGAAGGATAAAGTCATACCCCACTAATAGTATAGCCCATCTGGCTTACCTACTATTAAGCTGTGTAACCCTTATAAGTCTAATTAGATTTTTATAGTCTATATAGACTTCAATCAGAGTAGTACTTCCCTCTAGATAATACTTCCACTGCTTGAAATACTTTATAATTATAAGTAACTCTTAATTATATGTCTTATACCTTATCTTAGTATCTTTCATCTTGTGTGAATAGAATGCCACTGGGCGCCATTAGCCCTCTCTGTTATATTGGGATAATATCCCTGCTATTATAAATTGCGATATATCTATCTTTACCTTAATTAGTAATTCCGGATCAAAATATCTGATGACTGGTATTATTATAAATATATCTTATAGTATCTAAAATAACTACTCTGCATTTTCAGTCTACTTAAATGGTTTTATCGGCTTACTATTTTTCATTCCCTTTATAAGGTTAGTTAAGCCTCTTATAATCTTTACATAATCTTTAATAAATTATCTATAGAAGTTGTAAAACCTGAGTGTCACGGAACCACTAGAAGTGATCTGCTCAAGTTATCACGTGAGGTAAACTGATGAGGCTATCAACTATCTATTCAGTTGTGCTGTACTAAAGTATCGTACAATAATCAAGACGTTGCATGAAGAAGGGAAGGCCCGAAAGTAGTTCTTGCTGAGAATATAAAGGGGGCC
>NW_015622350.1:0-8016 GCF_000836295.1 Verruconis gallopava | reverse complement strand
AAGATTTATATAGAAGAAAACTTATATATTGAAGATATATATTTTGTTTTACTTACTTTACAAAACTGAGGTAGGTCCTGTTGCTTATATAGACCAATTACCCCGCTTTTCATACAACCTCGGTTAGTTGAATACCTCGGTTATTACCTAATACCTGAATGACTAATATTTTCATTCTGTTATTTAAGAAATATATTATAGATCTCATTCTGGATCAACAATTTTTCTTTTATATGCCCTTTTTTATTGCAAGATATGCATTTAGGTTTCTTAGGCTTATTACTTTTAGTAGGTAGAGTTATTTCTATATCTATTATATCTTTAGTATCAGCCTTTTTACCTAATCTCTTGCTTTTATCCAGCAGCTAATTAAATATCTGATCTAGATCTATTTCTTTTTTAGATAACCTTATAGTTTGTGTAATTATAGCCACTATATAATTATAATCTGAACTTAGATTATTTAATACAAGTACTACTACAAACTTAGGTGGTAATACTAGATTAGATAAAGCTAAGGTATTTAGGAGCCTTTTTATATTATAGATATAAACCTCTATATTATTTTTACTAGTTTTAAGTATAGTATTTATTAGCTCTTTATAGCTAATAAATTCAGTACTAAAACCTTATTGTCCATATAGTTTTTTAAGGTTATTCCATAATATATTAGCGTCACTAATATACCTTAATTGTAATAATGGCCCATCTCCTAGTATAAGCTTAATTAAGGCACTTGCCTTATTAGTCTTAACTAGTAATTCTCTATATAGGCTTTTATTATTACCAGCTGTTTCAAGGGTAACAGCATTATTTTTAACATCCGCATAGTCTCTTTCAACTAATAGTGCTTCCATTCTAATAGACCATAAGTCATAATTAGAAGAGCCTATTAATTTTGGAAATTTCGTGATATCCATTTTTTGATATAGCCTTCTTTAAAATTAAGATAGTAGTTAGTCTCTATAGACTTAACTAGCTTAGTTAGTCTATAATATATATATATATATATATACTATAACTATAGCCACAAGTATCTCAATCTTTTGTTCAAGGCCTATTTCCAAGCTCTTTATGGAATCACGTGAATGTCATGTGATTGTCACGTGAGCATATAAGCTATGCTATTATATGATTGGATATTTATAAGGTTACATGAGAGTCACGTGTACTAATCTTCTTAGTCACATGTGACCTTTTATATATCCAAAATAGGTAATAGAGTCTTCTAAAATATTAGATAGACTCTATTAGTTAAAAAGAATATATAAATCTTTAGTTATAAGAGGGTATATGCTTAACCCATGCTCATAACCTGTTAATCTTTGGTATTGGAGGGCGGATGCTTAGTAAGATTTATATAGAAGAAAACTTATATATTAAAGATATATATTTTGTTTTACTTACATTACAAAACTGAGGTAGTGTCACGGAACCACTAGAAGTGATCTGCTCAAGTTGTCATGTGAGGTAAACTGATGAGGCTATCAACTATCTATTCAGTTATGCTATACTAAAGTATTGTACAATAATCAAGACGTTACATAAAGAAGGGAAGGCCTGAAAATAGTTTTTACTAAGAATATAAAGGGGGCCTTATTATACCTTTCCTAATTAGGATTTAGGCGCGCGCGCGGTGAAATTGAATTAGGAAGTCAGTTTAGTTTAGGAGTCCAGTTAGCTAATATTAGGTAATGTTAGGTTATGTTAGGTTATATTAGCTAATATTAGTACTACTTTAATCAGATAGGTAATAGAATAATGCCAATCATATGTTATAGGGGTGACCCTATAATAGTACCCCCCTCCTAGCCGGCAAAGCCTCCAGAGAGGGGCCTGGGGAGGGAGTTCTGGGAGTTCGAGTTTAGGTGTTCGGGTCCAGATTATTAGATATTCCGGTTTAAGTGTTCGGGCCCAGTTATTCAAATTCAGGCGCTTAGGTTTAGTTACTTAGGTTCAGGTATTCAGGCTTGGTTATTCAGGTTTAGGTTAGGCTATTATAGCCTTAGAGCTTATATTATAATTACTTAATATAGGATATGTTTTATACTTTATATTTAGCAAGAGCTACTATTTTAAGTAGAGCATTTTTAGGTTCCTAGGTATTATTATCTGGATTATTATATCCACGCTATTTAACCAGGAACTGTAGTCAGTGGCGGCAGATTCATATATCCAGAATCTGTTTAACTAGGTATTTATCTTCTCCATTAATCTCAATTAGGGGTGGCGGCTCCTGCTGCTGGCTGGGTAGTGGTTTATAGCTAGTTAATGGTATCAGGTTTGATATATTAATTATAGGCCATATATACACTGAGCTAGGTAGCTTTAATTTATATATATAGGGTGACACTTTTTTTTTAATCTTATACAGGCCCGCATTCTTCCAGTCCAGTTTCTTAGTTAGGTGGTGGCTGCGTATATTCTTCAAGTTCAGCTAAACCTAATCACCTACCTGGTAGTTAGGTCCTATTTACCTATTGCAATCAGCCTTTTCAGTATAGATAGCCTAGGCCTAGGCTATTTTATTATATAGGTGTTAGTTTAGTTTGTGTATCTGGTTTATAAAGCAGTCAACATTACTAACTATTAGAGACTATAGGCTGTTAGAGGGTGGCTCAAAACCTATTCACGGGTGCTGGCTAGTGTTTATCAGGAATAGTATTATTCCTATTGTCTTATTTCAGCTATTATTAGTAGTAAATTCTGCTATAGGCAGCTAGTCATCCTAATTATCTTATATATAATCTATAAAGCTTTAGAGGTACTACTCTATTTCCCTATTTACGTGTTTAGTTTGGCCGTCTGTTTCAGGATGGTAGGTAGTTGATAGGCGGGCGTTAATATGGAGGTGTTTGCACAGGTGTCTCTAAAAGAGTGATATAAATATGCTTCCCTAGTCTAATACAATTATGTCTAGTAAGCTATAGAGTTTCTATATATAATAGAGGAATAGTTAGGTGATTACAGGCGCTGAGATCTTAGAACATCCAATAAAGTATTACTGTTTGGATAGGTAATCTACTACTACTATAATATTTATATTACTATTAGATATAGGTAGTTTAACTATAAAGTTAACTGAAATATCGCACCAGTACTGTTTAGGTATGGGTAGGGGCTTCAGTATGCTGGTATAGGTAGTCCTCCAGGCTTTTGCTTGTGAGCAGATATGATAGGAGGCTATAAAACATCTTACTGATTTATGTATCTTTAGCCAATAATAATAGCGCGATAGAAGTTCCAGAGTCTAGGAGTAATTAGGGTAGCCCCTAATAGGAGAGTTATATATATATTAGAGTAGTTTAATCTTTAGTTTATTATTATTAGGGACTACTATTCGGCCTCTATAATATAGGCGGTTATTAATAACCTTGTACTCAGTTAGTATAATCAGTTTTGATTTACACTCACCCTCACTGAGTTAGTAATAGACCTTAGTAATGAATTTATTATTAGTATACTCCTCCTTAATAATCTACTTAATTAACCAGTCTATCTCTATTAGCCTAAAGTTAAAGATTTCTGGTCGCAGTAGTGTTTGCTGACGAAAATAGCAGGCCTCCTCTTAAGTAGGCTGGTCCTAAAAGTGTTATATTAGGGTATTAGGTTTTTAACCCTAGATGCCTGGTTAGTATATAATTCTGAAGTTAAAGTATAATAAGTACTTTAACTATTAAGCTTATTTATAGCTAAGCTGTTTTATAGTATAGAAATATTACAGGTTCTTATAGTTATTTAGTACCTTTATAGGATATACTGCTCCTTCTAGTTTAGGTTACTACTATTTAAAGTATTAGATAATAGCTAGCAACTCTTTATTATAAATTTTATAGTTGTATTTAGCTAGGCTCAGTCTTTTCAAGAAGTAAGTGATAGGGTGAAGGATTCCTTCACTATCCTCTTATAATAGTACCCTTCCTAAGTAGTAATTAGAGGAGTCTGCCTCTACTATATAGGGTAGTAAGGGGTTAAAGTATTATAAAATGGGTGCTATAGTAAAGGCTGTCTTTAAGTGGTTAAAGGCCTTCTGGTAGGTAGTTATTTAGAGGAAAGGGACATCCTTTTAAGTAAGCTGGGTAAGCGGGGTGGCTAGTGTTAAGAAATTATTAATAAAATAGTGGTAAAAGTTTATAAAGCTTAGGAACCCACGAACATCCTTAATGTTCTAGGGGGCTTCCTAGTCTAGGATAGTAGAAACTTTCTTAAGATCCATTTTAATGCCATTTACAGTTAGGATCAGGCCCAGGTATTTTACCTCCTATTAATAGAACTCACACTTATTAATATTAAGCTGGAGGCCTGTAGTCTCTAATACCTTTAGCACTAGTTGTATATATTCCTTATATTCCTTTAAATTATTACTATATATAAGGATATTATCAATATATGCGGTGCAGAAGATATCTAGGAATAAATATAGGATATTATTTATATAGTATTAGAATATACTAGGGGTATTAATTAAATTAAAGAGTATTATTAAGTACTCAAATAGGCCTTCATGAGTGCGGAAAGCCGTTAAGTACTTATAGCCAGGCGTGATTTGGATTTGGTTGAAAACTGAAATAATATCTAATTTTATAAAGTATTTAGCTTTACTAAGACAGTTCAATGTTTCTTAAATCAAAGGGATTAGGTAGCGGTTTTTAACTATAATTTTATTGAGTTTTCAGTAGTTAATATAGAACTAAAGGCTACCTCTTAGCTTCCTTATAAAGATTACTAGGGAAGATATAGGTGACAAATTAGGTCAGATAAATCCTTTGGTGAGGTTTTCAGTCAGATACTTATATAGGGCCAGTAGCTTATAGTAGGATATTGCATATAATAGTCTATAAGTGGGTTTTACCCTAGGGATCAGCTTAATCCAATAATTATATGGGTGGTGTTCTGGGAGTTCGTCTACTTTTTTATATAAGAATAATTCCAGGGAGTCCTAGTAGTCGTGTGGCAGTTTCGTCTTTAGGTCAGTATATTTCTTATCTGTAAGGGCCTTTTTAATATCAGTTAATAAGATTATAAAAATTTTAGTATTACACCTTCTTATAAGTTAGGTAAAGGGGACCATTCTAATCATGCAGATATCTATCATAGTATTAGGGGGTAGATTCCCTTCCAAGTCTGGGTTATCTATAGGGAAGGGCTTATCTGGGGGGTCAGGAGCTTAGGCTATAAGCTATATTATCTATAGTTTATACTACTAATCATACCATTATAGTAGTGTATTAGGGCGGTTCAGCGAAGCCTTCACTAGGGCCTTTTTAGGGGTAGTTAGGGGGCTATCGGGTTTAGGTGATTCTGGTTGTTGTTTGACCATGAAGTGGTTGCAGTATACTAGGGCTATAAACCATAATTTATTATATTTATAGTCTATCTATATATAATGCTTATAGTTCCAGGGCTGGCTGAGAATAAAGTTATGTTTACCTAGGGTTATTAAGTAGAAAGTAATCACTTTATAGTGATTATTAATGGTTATTTAGAGAGTTACTAAGTAGGTAACCCTTATAGAGATAGTTTGGGATCTATTAAAAGCATTTAGGTTAATATATTATTCTAATCTTGTTCATCTTAAGCCATATCTATACATAAAGTCGCTACTTATAAACCCCTTTCCTATAATACCTGAATCTACTATTCTATAGGCGGTCGCTAGCATGGCGCCCTGCCTTAGTCTAGCTGAGATAGTGATTTGGTGTTTCCAGTTATTTAAGAGGCTTAGTTTAGTGAAGTTAATAAATAGTGATATAGGGTATAGTCCTAAAACATGACTTAATTCTGGGACCATCCTTTTGATTAGTCGGACCCTTTAGATAAGACAGAGCTGGATTAGGAGTTATAGGTATAGCGGGGGTTATTATAATGGGTGGGGGAACAGGTATATAAGGAGATAATATTAATATTCTTAGAGTATTTAGGACTTTCAGGGCGGCTTAGAATAGGTATCTTATAGCTAGGTGAGATATATTTGTTAGAACTATACTTATAGTATAGCCCTTCTCTATAGCAGCGCTCTCGTTTGGCCGAGCCTGCTAGGGTATAGCCTAAGGTATTTATATCTATTGTGTTAGGGGGTTGGCGGGGCTAAGTTAGTTATTTAGGGGCTAAGTAAGAATTATTATTAATAAAATATAGCTACTTATTAATCCTAGCTACCAGGTTTATATAATCTATTAGATACTTTGGTTTAGGTTAAGTAATTATCAGGCACTATAATTCAGGGCTGATAGCACCCTTCAGGAGCATATACTAAGCTCCTTCGGTGGCTCCTGCTTTACTTATCAAAGTCCTGAATTCAGTGAAAAATTTCTAAAAGGGGCGGCTCCTTTAATGGAGATTATAAAGTTTTAATTTAGTGTTAACTTACTTATTTAGGTCCTTATATTATTAGTTAAGTCAGGTGATTAATAATTATAGGATTAGGAAATTATAGCTAAGGCAGCCTAGTGTAACTGCTAGTTCCCCTAAAATACAAGATCATATATAGGTCAGCTTAGCTAATTTACTAGGGTAGTAGTTAGAATTACCTAAGAGTTTATTTATTAAAGCGGCCTTTTATTCCACTAGCTGACTGTGTCTACCTATAAACTCAGTGATATCTGGAAGTCTCTCTAATAATTATATTTAAGTAACTAGGGGTTCCTTCTATAGAGTAAGCCCGGAGCCATTTATAGATTTAGTAGGTATATCTATTTATTGTTGGTTACTAGTATTAAGAGTAGTAAGAGTGATTTTAGGGGGGGAACTGGGAGCTGATTTAAGGGTGGCTATCTCTTCACTCAGAGTGAGTACCGCCTGATTCTGTTACGCAAGAGCTTCTTACAGGGCGTAAATTTATACAGTCATCTGTTCCTATATGGTATGGATAATCGCCTCCAGTTCCATCATTATGGCTGGTGAGGATAGTTAATACAATATAGTGTTATAGAACTACTAGAAGTAATCTACTCAAGTTATTATATAAGGTAAACTAATAAGGCTATTAACTATCTATTCAGTTATACTATACTAAAGTATTGTATAATAATCAAGACATTATATAAAGAAGGGAAGGCCTGAAAGTAGTTCTTGCTAAGAATATAAAGGGGGCCTTATTATACCTTTCCTAATTAGGATTTAGGCGCGCGCGTGGTGAAATTAAATTAGGAAGTTAGTTTAGTTTAGGAGTCCAGTTGGCTAACATTAGGTAACGTTGGGTTATGTTAGGTTATATTAGCTGATGTCAGTGCTGCTTTAATCAGACAGGCAACAGGATGGTGCCAATCACGTGTCATAGGGGTGACCCCATGACAGGTAGGTCCTATTACTTATATAGACTAATTACCCTGCTTTTCATATAACCTCGGTTAGTTGAATACCTCGGTTATTACCTAATACCTGAATGACTAATATTTTCATTCTGTTATTTAAGAAATATATTATAGATCTCATTCTGGATTAACACTAATTAGTACTTAAGAGATTTGTATAAGAAAGTATTTAAATTACCTAAATCTAATAATTTCTTATAAGCTCTTTAAAGATAACTTAGTCTGACTATACTAGAAATAAAGGAGATAAGCTAAATATATAAGAAGAACTTATAATATTCCTACTTAATAAACTTAAAGATCCAGAAAACTATAAACTAAATATCTATATAGTATATATTTAAGTAGCCTAAAGGAAAGACTAAACTATAACTGACTTTAAAGTATACTTTACCTCCTTAAAAGCTTAGATAACTACTATATAGATAGAGAAGAAGAAATATAATAACCTTATTATAAAGCTTAAATTAAACTTATAGTATTATCTAGTAAGCCTACTAATAATACTAGAGATATATAGTAGTGTTATAATATTGCTTATAAGGTAGAAGAAAACTAAGAAGAAAATAGAGATAGAGATAGTAAATATGGGCTTAAAATAAAAGGTTAGTAATAGTAATATATTGTTAGGAATACTTTCCTGATACCGACTAGCTTCACTAATGTAAGCCACTTCGGAAGGGTTTAGCTTCCTAGAGCAGAG
>NW_015622349.1:5063-8097 GCF_000836295.1 Verruconis gallopava | reverse complement strand
ACTAGAGGTCTTGCATCCACTAACAAACTGCGACCATTTGCACTCAGACCCTCAGAGGGTTTTCGAAATAACGGCATCTAATTGGTGCAGGAGTTTAAAGGAGTTTAGTGCGAAAAGCCTTACCCCATAGGGTAAGGCACGAAACGCCCTCTGAGGGTCTGAGCCTGCTGAGATAAAGGTAACTAAGTTAATGGGAAACTTGTCTAGTTTATCACGTGCAAAAAGAAACTAAGGATCTTGCCTGCCAGTGCCAACTGACAAGTCACTGAGATTAAATTTATTTCATAGCTTAATCAGCTTCGAACTCATTAATATTCCAGTGAAATATATCCATTTAAGTCTTATAACTACTCTTAACCTTAGCAATGCAATCTGTGGCTATGTTTATTCTAGTTTCGCCTTTGACTAATGCAGACTCCCGGCACTGGATCAAGCATGCTGGGTGGTTTCTTTAAGTGGTTATTCCTATAATAATATAAATGTTGAAAGATTCACCAGCCGAAAACACAACAGCTTTCTCACTGGAGGTACATATCAGGAAGGCGCTTGGACCAGACGCGAGTGCTAACTTCTGGCTTGATTAACAAGCACTTTCACACCTCACAGCCTCAAGCACTAGCTGAGCGTCAGCCTATAACCTGGTTGACATCTGCGATGCGGGCTTCGGACTTAAGCAGATTATAATAGAATTGTCTCTGCTCTGCACTTATAGTATTTCCACCTTAATTCGCGCTTATGTTACAATGCGGCTGCTAAAGGCCTCATCCATCGGCGGCTTTCAGCTGGTTTCCTTCCCTGATGATAGCACTCCTCCATATGCCATTCTCTCGCACACCTGGAGTCAGGACCAAGAGGTCACATACAGCGATCTAGTGGGTGGTACTGGCAGAGGCAAGACTGGCTTCGCGAAAATCCGCTTCTGTATGGACAGAGCGGCTTACGATGGCATAACTTACTGCTGGGTAGATACCTGCTGTATCGATAAGTCTGACAGCGCAGAACTTAGCACAGCAATTAACTCGATGTTTCGATATTATCAACACGCGAAGAAGTGCTATGTGTATCTATCTGATGTCCAAGTGCCAGAGGAGATTACTGACCCCGAGGCTTTCCAAATAACATGGGAGGCTAGCTTCCGACGTAGCTGATGGTTCACGCGAGGCTGGACGCTGCAGGAGCTATTAGCGCCGCCTATCGTGGAGTTCTTCTCCAAGAATGCGAAACTACTAGGCAGTAAGATATCGTTAGAGCGAGAGATTCATGACATCACCAAGCTTCTCATCGAAGTCCTTAGAGGACAACGAAAGTTCTCCACGTTCAGCATAGAAGAACGACTGGAGTGGGCCGCTCGACGCACGACTACACTGAAGGAGGATAAAGTATATTGCCTCCTAGGGATATTTGGAGTATTCCTGCCCCTTATATACGGAGAAGGTGAAGCGTACGCGACAGACCGGCTTCGACACGAGATAGCGAGACGACAGGAAAGTAAAGGCCTAAAGAATCTAGGTGACTTGACAGGTATATAGACTTAAGCGGAGCGTTCTCTTCAAGGCACCAGTGACTAACCATATATAGTTGCCTTACCATTGCCCTTTCCACGAAATGAACAATTCGTTGGACGAGAAAATGAACTCAGGATTCTTGAGCATTTCCTCCTTCCGAATATCCACCGACGTTTGACTGTATGTGGACTGGGCGGGTGCGGGAAATCAGCGCTCGTGCTTGAGTTTGCATACCGTACACTTGCGCAAGATCCTGGACGCCTTATCTTCTGGGTGCCTGCTATCAGCAAAGAAACCTTTGAGCTCGCATATCACGAAATCGGAACACTGCTTAATGTGCCGGGCTTGGGTGACGATAATGCAGATATTAAGCGGCTGATTAAAGAGACGTTAAGGTCGAATAAGCGAAATTGGCTGATGATTGTAGACAATGCGGATGATACTGAGATGCTGATGAGCGGTGAAACTCGACTGCTGGATTATATTCCATACAGTAACAACGGCAAGATCATCTTCACAACGCGAAGCAGGAAAGCGGCCAGCGATTTATCCCAGGCGGATATACTGGAGTTGCAGGATATGATCGGGGTCGAAGCACGGCAGCTGTTACAGCGACGCGTCACGAAACAGGCATTGCTTACCGATGGAAGAGCTGTTGATGAGCTGCTAGAGACACTCGCTTATCATGCACTTGCTATTGTGCAGGCTGCGGCTTTCATGAATCGTAATGAGATCTCAGTCGCGGAATATATTTGATTAATGCAAAATACGGAGATGGGAACATTTGGCGAGAAATTTGAGGACCCAAGTAGATACCGCCAAATGCACAGCACGATCGCAAAAACATGGTACATCTCATTTGATCAGATTCAAAAGGAAGACCCACTTGCCGCGGAGTACCTCTCTTTTATGGCATGTATAGATCGAAGTAATATCCCGCAGTCACTATTGCCTCTAACAGGGTCTTTACTGCAGCAAATTAAAGCGATTGGGACGCTGAAAGGATACGCATTTATCACAGAGCGGCAGCGGGCTCTACCTGGGTTAGGTGGTGAGGCATATTTTGATATGCACCGGCTGGTCTATATTATGTTAGCGAGGTGGCTGGAGGACCATGGTGAAAAGAAGGGCTGGGTAGTTAAAGCAGCAGAGAGGCTCGAGGAGGTTTTGCCGTACGGTGGACACGACGAGAAGAAGACCTGGTCAATGTACCTTCCGCACGCAATCTACTTGGCCACTTTAGAGATTGCGGTGGATGAGGCGACAAGAGCGTCGCTTTTTGAGCGGATCGGATATTGCCAATCGACGCTGGGCCAGTACTCGGAGGCAGGGGCGATGCATCGCCAAGCGCTGGTGTTGAGGGAGAGAAGTATGGGCAATGAGGATGTTTTGACGCTGAAGAGCAAGAACAACTTCGCCGTAGCACTAGGCAATCAAGGCAAGTACGCGGAGGCGGAATCGATGCTCAGGCAGACGCTGATGACGCGTGAGAAGGTGCTTGGTGTTGACCATCCAGACACGCTGACGAC
>NW_015622349.1:0-2388 GCF_000836295.1 Verruconis gallopava | reverse complement strand
CTGACGACCATGAACAACTTGGCGCTCGTGCTGGACAGCCAAGGCAAGTACGTGGAGGCGGAATCGATGCTCAGGCAGACGCTGGCGACCAGTGAGAAGGTGCTTGGTGTTGACCATCCAGACACGCTGACGACCATGAACAGCTTGGCGCTCGTGCTGGACAGCCAAGGCAAGTACGTGGAGGCGGAATCGATGCTCAGGCAGACGCTAGCGACCACTGAGAAGGTGCTTGGTGTTGACCATCTAGAAACGCTGACGACCATGAGTAACTTGGCCGGAGTGCTGGACAGCCAAGGCAAGTACGCGGAGTCGGAATCGATGCACAGGCAGACGCTGGCGACGCGTGAGAAGGTGCTTGGTGTTGACCATCCTTCCACGCTGACAAGTGTCTACTGCCTTGCTTATCTCCTCGCAGAGCAACATTACTATGCCGAATCTGTTGATTTATATAAGAGAGCATACGCTAGGTACAGTTCTATCCTTGGGGAGGACCATCCCACCACACGTGCGTGCCTCGAACATTATTCTGCACTACTTGCTTCGCGGGAGCACTCTCTTCCTTCTACAGAACAAGCCATCTGCGCCGAAAGCGGGGCTTCTGGCAAGATATCAAAGCTGTCACGTGCTCTGCGCAAGTTGGGCAATAGGAACTCAAAATTTTCATGATATATATAAGTCTAATAACTTAGTGGGGTACGAAATAAGGGCGCGCATGATAGAGATGATTCTCTTTTTACAAGACTGTCTTAGATATGGGTATCATGAAGCTTCGCTATGCCACATTATTCTAATACTAGTAACTCGCTTATTTAAACTCCACTCACTGCTTTAATGTCTTTTTGGAGATATTAATAGGTTTTAGTGATCTTCTTCTAGCTACTTTCTATCTCTGCATGTAGCTGGACTATCCATTTTCTAAAGCGAAAATGTGAAAATCTTTTTATCTTTATAAGGGCAGCTTGTATGCCTTTGGAGGTTCTTAAGATTATGTCTGTATCTAGATCTCTATCTCGTTCTCTTGATTGCTATACACTGAAAAGTTGCTCTATGATATCTAAAATTTGCGTTTTTGTAAGGAATTGGTGATAGAAGTGTGAGATAGACAGTTTGGATTCAAGAATATCCGCTGGCTCCTGAGAGTTTCTCCTCCGAGCTACCTTAAATACATGTATATAGAGTCGTTACAGGTACGTCTCACCTCCGTATCACCTGTGTGTCGCCAAGCCCCGAGGTAACTGCAAGTATATGGTGATGCCCGCGGGACCCCAGTTCTGGCGTGGCACCTGTGCCACGCCGTTGTCACGCTGTACGTGACAGTTTTAATACTTGTAGGCTTTGATGACTCCTGGGATCAGGGTAACTCTATATATATAAGTATACTGGGTAATACGGCTTTCAAAGAAGCAGTTTTCGATCTTAAAGTAGGAAGAGTGAGGATTATTTGAACAATATTCGGGGCGTTATTTCGAAAACGAAAGCACCCGCTTTTATTATACTCTGCTTTAAATTAAGCTAGTGATCATAGGGATTGCCGAGAAATTGCTAGCCCGCATCGAGATAAAGTGTCTCATGAAGTGGAACAAAACAATCGGCCGAAGACAAAACACAAGAACGGCAAGGAGCAACAGATTTGTTGGCAAGACCTCGAAGGGAAAAAGAAAGAATAAAGAAGGAGTGACAAGAGCTCGGATAAGGAGCAGCGTCGTCTTCAAAAAATTTGTTTTCCCAAGTTCGACAAGCTGAGCACGCATGCGGAGTGGCCGTCAACGGGTACCGAGCAGGCGTTGCGAGAAGCGCTAAAGTCAGCTGCGAAAGTCCTGTCGCGAACGTGGCAGGCCTCGCTGTGGACTGTGGACGGATAGCCGCTGGCAAACCCGTTTCCTAAAGTCTTGGGGACTGGCTGGAGCGCAAACCGCCCATTTGCGGGCGTGACGCGGTTCTAGGCTGTCTCCTCCGTCGGCACTGAAGCTTCAAGGCAGCTCTCGTCGCGAGAAGGGGGCTAGCAAGTGAGGTGGAAGGTGTTGCGGGAATCTTGGTGGGGGCAGAGGGAAGGGATGTCTGCGATGGCGACGCTTGAGTGATCGAGGGTTGGCTGTCGACGGGTCCCGCCGTCGGTGGACTTTGGTTGTTTTGCGACATAGCCACGACGGACCGGCCATGGTGTTGACACGCTGCTCCGCTTCGGCGGAGTGAGTGCGGCTCTTGTACGTCCTGAGCGCGGCGGTTTCTTGCGAGACGGCTGCGTGGAGGTAGGGACGAGGGCGGCATGGGTAGATACCTGGTTGATTCTGCCAGTAGTCATATGCTTGTCTCAAAGATTAAGCCATGCATGTCTAAGTATAAGCAAGTATACTGTGAAACTGCGAATGGCTCATTAAATCAGTTATC
>NW_015622348.1:4622-8108 GCF_000836295.1 Verruconis gallopava | reverse complement strand
TATAATATATTTCTTAAATAACAGAATGAAAATATTAGTCATACAGGTATTACGTAATAACCGAGGTATTCAACTAACCGAGGTTGTATGAAAAGCGGGGTAATTGGTCTATAAAACAACATGACCTACCTCAGTTTTGTAAAGTAAGTAAAACAAAAATATATATCTTAAATATATAAGTTTTCTTCTATATAAATCTTACTAAGCATCCGCCCTCCAATAGCTTAACATTTTCCTTGTTAAGCTTTTGGAGGGCGGATGCTTAGTAAGATTTATATAGAAGAAAACTTATATATTGAAGATATATATTTTGTTTTACTTACTTTACAAAACTGAGGTAGGTCATGTTGCTTATATAGACCAATTACCCCGCTTTTCATACAACCTCGGTTAGTTGAATACCTCGGTTATTACCTAATACCTGAATAACTAATTTTTTCATTCTGTTATTTAAGAAATGTATTATAAATCTCATTCTGGATTAACATGGTCCATATAATAAGGTATATAAAAGATCCTATTTCTTACTGAAATTATTTTATATCTCTTATTTTTACCTTACTTATATTTTCTACTAGTTTTATACTAGTAGGTAATAATATTTTCCTAGGTTTGACTATAGATTTTTTAAACTTACTAATAATATTATATATATAGTCTTCTTAACTAATATATATATTATTAACTTATCTTTTTATTTGAATTCCTAGGAAGTGTTTAATCTCACCTAGATTAGATATCTCTAATTTTTGTGAGGTTAAACTTTAATATAGTATTTTTATTAGATGATAATTTTTAGTAAAAACTAATATATTATCTATATATACTATTAATATTATATCTTCTTTATAATATATAGCAGTATCTGTGACAGATTAGCAGAATTTTAATTTTTTAACTAATATATCAGTTAAAAATAGCTGCTACTGTCTTGCAGATTATTTTAGACTATATAAAGTTTTATTAAGCTTACAAACCTAATTAGGTTTTTCTTAGTCTATAAATCCTTAAGGTTATTCTATATATACTTCTATATCTATAGGTGTATTTAGGAATGCTTGTTTTATATCCTATTATTCTATAGACTAGTTATAATATATAGCTATATATAATAGAATCCTTATAGTATCAGGCTTAGCAGTACTGGCAAATGTTTCTTTATAATTTATACTATATATCTATATATAACCTTTTACTATCTAGCAAGCCTTATATTTTATAGAACTATCAGGTTTAATCTTCTTATTAAATACCCATCTACCCTATAAAACCTTTTAATTAGGTTTAGGTACTAGGGTCCATATATTATTTTTAATAAGCTGATTAATTTCCTGATTACAAGCTTCTAAGTCATGCTCTTTGTCAGGATGAGTCATTATCTCTTAATAGCTTATTGGTTCTATATCAGTTATTAGGGCTTGTTCTAATAACTGATTATATAGGTTTTGCTAGTTATTAGGATCTATTAAGTTTTCTTAGTTATTATTAGTTACTAGGGCTATTTTATCCTCTATATCTTCTTAATCAGATATATTTGGTGAATCTGCTGATTCTATATTTGATATATCTTTAGATATATAAGGATTTTTTAGAGAATCAAGAGATAATTCTCTAAATCTGCCTTCTAGTATTTTTACATCTCTCGACCAGATAGTCTTATTAGATATAAAATCTAGTAATTTATATTAATTTAATCTATATCCTATTAGATAACAGGGTTTTGATCTTGGATCCAGCTTATTTAATACCTGATTAGGTAGCCTTTGATAAGTTAATAATCCCCAGATTTTTATATTACTTATATTAGGTTTTTTACCTAATTTCATCTTATATAGGGTTTTAAAGCTTAATAAGCTGTTTAATATCCTATTATATAAATAAATAACTGCTATTATAGCTTTACCCTATAAATATATAGGTAAATTAGTATTAAATAATAAGGCTCTAACCTTATTAAGTAATATTCTATTTACCCTTTTAGCTATCCTATTTTGTTCAGGTGTATATGGGGCTGAATAAGTAATTATAATCCCCTTTTCTAATAGATATTCTGCTAGGGCTTTTAACTTAAATTTATTATCTGTTTGAATTATAGCCAATTTTTCATTATTAGGCGCTTATCTCTCTAATAGGCGGATATTTCTTATAATTATCTTATATATATCTTTCCTTAATAATAATAGCTCAATAGAAAGATATTATAAGTAATTATCTAGAAATGTTATATAATACCTATAGCTACTTGATATTTTTGATATAATAGGTCCACCTATATCTATATATATTTTATATAAATATCTAGAACTATTAGTAGATGGTTCTTTACTAATATTTCTAGTAAGTTTTGCTTATATATATATAGTGCAATCTTTTTGAGAGTTATCCTTAATAATAGTATCTTCTATATTATCTTATAATTTAGAAAGTACTTTATTATTAGGATACGCCATCCTAGCATACCATAGATCTTGTATAATTTAATTTCTATCTATAAGGAAAACTTAATTTTTAGTTTTCTTTATAGATTCTGTGAGGAAAATCAAGTCCTTATTTTCCTCTATTAGTTGTTATTACTTATTTATCTTAGTTTCTAAGATTATAAGCTTATTTTTATAGATTACCTTAGCTATAGGCTTTCTATTTTTAGTAAATTTAGTTTTACTAACTGAACTAGTAATAACCACTCCATTTTTAATTACTTGGTTAACTAAAATTAAGTTAACCTATAATTCTAGAATATAAAGCATATCTTTTAGGATAGCAGGTTTATTAGTACTAGTAAATATAATACTAATATTACCTATTCCTAAAGCCTTTATTAATAATCTACTATTCCCCTAGATAATTATCTTATCTATAGGTGTAATAGATTAGAATACATCTTTTCTATTATAAATATAAATAGTAGCTCCTGAATCTAGTACCCATTCAATACTAGATTTAGTTTTTGATACCTGATTAGTAATAAGGATTAATTCTTCCCTATTATCTAATTTAGAGGTATTATTTATTGTCTTAGGCTTTAATTCAGGGTGCTTTATCCAGTATTTTTCCTCTGTATACCCTTTTTTATTACAAGGTATACATTTAGGTTTCTTAAGCTTATTACTTTTAGTAGGTAGAGTCATTTCTATATCTACTATATCTTTAGTATCAGCCTTTTTACCTAATCTCTTGCTTTCATCCAGTAGCTAACTAAATATCTAATCTAGATCTATTTCTTTTTCAGATAACCTTATAGTTTATATAATTATAGCCACTATATAATTATAATCTAAACTTAGATTATTTAATATAAGTGCTACTATAAACTTAGGTGGTAATACTAGATCAGATAAAGCTAAGGTATTTAGGAGCCTTTTTATATTATAGATATAAACCTCCATATTATTTTTACTAGATTTAAATATAGTATTTATTAGCTCTTTATAGCTAATAAATTTAGCACTAAAACCTTATTAACTATATAGTTTTTTAAGGTTATTC
>NW_015622348.1:0-945 GCF_000836295.1 Verruconis gallopava | reverse complement strand
TATATATTTAAGATATATATTTTTATTTTACTTACTTTACAAAACTGAGGTAGGTCCTGTTACTTATATAGACCAATTACCCCGCTTTTCATACAACCTCAGTTAGTTGAATACCTCGGTTATTACCTAATACCTGAATGACTAATATTTTCATTCTATTATTTAAGAAATATATTATAGATCTCATTCTGGATTAATAATATTAATTATTAATTTTAGTTCCTTCCTAAAGTTTATATAATATAATATTATTCCTATAATATTTTATTTAATTATATTATATATTAGTATTACTTATAGTAAAAGTTATACTTAATTATTTTACTTATTATTAATATATATTTATAGATATTATTTTAATATTTAATTTACTTATTCTATCTAGCTATTACTTTATAGATAATATACTATTAATATTCTTTAAATTATTTATAATATTTAGTATAATTCCTTCTAGAAATAAGATATAAATACTTTATCTTAGAGATAATTTTCTTTAGTATACTAAATCTCCTTACTTCTTTTAAAAAGACTTTTACTAAGTAAGAAGTAGTAAATTATTAAGGAATTAGGATAAATATTATATATTTAGTTCATTAGTTAATAGTAACTATAATATTTTTATATTTAATATTATTTTTATCCTTAGAATATGGTAAAAGTTTAATAAAGTCTATAGATACTTCTTACTAGGATTTTTCTAGTACTTAGTTTAGTTAAAGCAACCCATAAGATTTATATTATTTATATTTAGCCTTTTTATATAAATAATAGGTCCTAATTTAAGTAAAGACTTTTTATTATATTCTAGAAAAATAATAATTTTATTAGTCTTTTTAAGACTTTTTTTACTTTAGCATGTCCTTATAAAGGTGGTTTATTGTTAATCCAGAATGAGATTTATAATATATTTCTTAAATAACAGAATGAAAATATTAGTCATTC
>NW_015622347.1:0-8135 GCF_000836295.1 Verruconis gallopava | reverse complement strand
TCGGTGGCCATTGGCTGTTGAAGATGAAGACGAGATGGAGGCGAGATCGGTGGTCCACTAGGTGGTGTGGTCCACTAGGTGGTTGATTACGTTAGGAATTCAAGTCAAGTCAAGTCAAGACACAGCTGCCCCGCATTTTGAAGAGCTCGCCAGACGCGAAGAGGATGCCGGCTGCAAGTACCGCTCTGTGTGATGGAAACTTTTTCAATTGCCTCTGCTATCACGCACCCAGTATATAACAAGCTGTGCATCGATCATATTGTGCTCAGTGTGCGAGCGATCCTATCTGCGAAATTTTCGGAAAGAAAATTGATGGTGGCGGCGTTGTAGCGTAAATTTCTCATCGCAGTCATAGTGAGAGCATTAGCTTGTCCCACACGGATCATTGATTTGACGAGCAAGCAGAGGTAATTAATGATATGCAGCGGTTTCTGGATGTTTCGCAGTAGCTAACAAGCATTATAATCACCAAAACTACGAAAATTTCTGCAGATATGCGAGTGCTGCAGTAGAGTGAAGTCGAAGTACCTTAACATTATTCTATCACAGGGGTCGTTCCATTACGCAGGTGGGGAGGTTACTCTATATTTTGCGTATGATTAACAGCTTCTGTGGCTCGTAAATGACTTGGACCAGAACCGGGCTCGAAGAGACCAAAACAAGGCCCCTTGAACTCAGCCACAAAGAGCCTACTGTTATGACTTGAGCTCACTTCCTCTTTCAGGCTCTTTTGATAATGGGTCCTGTTTTAGGATCTTCTATCCCTATATTGGGACCAGGCCTTAGCAAAATTAAAGTATATCTATCTTTATCAATTACTCTGCTTAATTAATCTTGTTCTCACTATAACTAATATATAAACCATATTCTGTCTAGCATAAAACATGACAACTTTGAGAAGCCCTCTCAGTAAGAGTTCCCCAGAGATCGCTTTCCCCTCATACGACCCACCGCCATATTCAGAACATTACCAAGATGGATCCCCAATCGCGATAGAAAGCCGAATCACCCAAAAGACTTTCCAAGAAATCTTATATGAACTTCTAATCTTCGATTCTCAAATAAGCCCCAAGTTTTCGACCGCAGATGCTACATACAGTTATACTTGTGGTAATCTGGACTGCAACTTCACCTGTGGAGTTCCACATCTGATGATTGTAGTACGTGTAAAGGGGCAAATTGACGACCAGATCGGAATCATATTGCGTTCTACTAAATGGTCAACTTATAATATATTAAGACCCGATCAAGGTGATACATACAGTTTCAAAGCATGGAGAAATTCAAGATTTTTCATAATTCGAAGAATGTTGCTATGTCTTCAAGTATATAATAAGTATAGAGACATGAACCGGGTTGCACGGATTGCGGCGAGGCCTTTTCAAGCGCATGTGATCGGGTATATCATGGGGAAAGTTTTGAACGTGCAGAAAGCGTTGTTCATGGATAATCTATACAGACTGAGATCCCAGCACGGGAAAGAGACTGATCCTCTTTCATCAAAGGGGTTTTATTTGCAATTTTAATAGAATATGATTTAAATCTGGGCATATAAAATTACACATTTCAGGCACGTAAATGCGCAATTAAGCTTATCATAAATTAGTACCTGGGAAGGAGAATAGCTGTAATTATAATATAAATAAAGCAACAAAAGTCAATATATCTGGGGAACAGGCGTTTGCGAGACCATCGGAGTTTAATTATGGCTCGCTGCGCCAGGTGTTGCATACTTCGAAATTGGAGGCAACCAAGAGTCGACTGATATGCCCTGTTCAAACGCCATAAAAGTCGAGGATAGATATCCTTTCTCAAGTCCATAATTTGGCCATGCAAAAAAAGAGTATCTCTGATCCGTTTCTCACCTGCCGCTGTCTTAATCATAGTGCGAACATGTCTGCATAATATATATATTCTCTGAATATGTTTCAGAGGCCATGACCTATACCCCCAATTTAATTTCCCAATGGGATGCATTCCTGGAAGTGCGAATTATGGGCTGGCAAGGGCAATCTGAATCTGAGGTCTTGTGTCCAAGCGCTGCAGCTGTCTTAGCCACAATTTGGGTGATTGATCAGATTAAATGTCTTTATTCTGATATCATATTTGATTCCAAAGTCATGCTCCTTTCTCATTAGTAATTAGTGCTTATAAGCTGTCTAAGAGTATTTACCTGTGCCAGTCTAAAACCTAGGTTCAGTACGCGTTCGGCGCGCATTCTTACTGTAGATGCATGCTCAATATTTCTTTCCTCATCGTCCAATTCGCTGCTCTTGAATAAATCTGCGGGGAAGTAGTTTTGCGCCCAAACCTGTCCCCGGATGAGATGATCTTCTGGTAGCGGTATCGAATCTTCCCCTCGAATAAAAGTCTTAGTTTCATACCGGGCATCTGCGGAATCAGAGCGGGCTAATATATTGAGGAATGAGCAGAGCTCTCCCAGAGGAACCCTAGCAAGTATGGTCTTAACGATATACGATGACTTGATTCGGGAGTCGAGAGACTTCAGTTGGATGAGAGAGAGCAAGAATGCGAGGAGAATGTGCACAAACGGGAGCACGTTCTCATCGCCCAGTCGTCGCAGCACCGAGGTTACGACAGAAGTATAGAACTTGAGCGCATGTTCGAAAGCAATTTTTGATTCCGAATCGACAGTCGTCGGCACATTAAGGTTTTCCATGACAGTATCTCCATCAGATTGAGCATGTTGTGGATCAAAAGAAGCTGACTGATCCGCTTGCGACTTATCACGAGCTTGCTGTGCAAGTTGGTGAAATCCAAGTTCAAAGACGCGCCGTAACGGAGAATCATTTCCGTAGTCGAAGAGGGCGCCAAGGAGGGATACGATGACCCAAACTCCTTGCACTCGCCACTCAGCCGTCACGCGGCCGATATGCTGATCAAGAAGCTCGATAAAGCCGTCATGAAAGTGTTTAAAGTCGTCCAGATGCTCCTTAGTGAAGAGGATGGCGCTAGCTTTAATGAAACTAGTGTCTAATTGGGATGTATGACTCGACGCTGCATCTGACCGTCCAAGTATGGGCTTGAACAGTGTTAGGATAGTCTCCCTTGCGGGGTTGAAAATTTGCACAGAGATCAGTGACCGCGAGTAGAGGAACAGTTGCTGCAGTGCGTTTGGTCGAGCAAGAATCGCCAGATGATGGTACAGACGACCAACCTCAGGAGATCTGTCTGCCGCCTTTGTGTACCAGAAGCGCGACACATTAGCCCAATTTTCATGGTCTCTTACATTTCCATTATCAATAGCCATACGATAGCGGCCCAAGTCGCCAAGGCATTCAATCCACGTATTCTTGAATGCCGGCACTGTCTCATATAAAAGACTTATCATCTGGTATGCCGTATAGATGAAGTTAATCATGAACTCCAGCGAATCAGGCAGTTGATACCTGAGGAGTTCAAGAAAGGAATGGATGCCATATTTCCACATACGAGCTGGCATAGAATACTTCGAAGCGAGTCTGCGTATTGCCCACGAGGCTGAGGGATGTTGGGAAGCCAAGAAGAAGTCATGGTGTTCGTGGAGCAAAGTACGATGAAGGGCAATGAGAGCCTGCCAGTGGTTATTGCGGATAATATATTGGCCGTCATGCATAGCGACAACTTGTGCTCTATCCACGTGGATACACTTGGACTCAATCATAGTGAGCCCAGTATATATCCACTTAACTTCCGCAGCCAACTGCTCTTGGGAGATTCGTCTGCTCTCTGGCTGCGGCATCATCTCAGGCCAACGGGCGTCGCTCATGCCTCGCTCTTGATTGCCTTGAGCAGGCTGAGCCGAGCTTGCAACAACTGGTAGTGTTTGTTGCTCACTTCCACTGGGCTGGGCGGTTCTTAAAGACAACTTTGTCTGAGCCGGGGGCGCCTTTGGATTTGAGTCAGCTAAGGGGTTGACAAGTTCTCTCGTTGGTTCGCCATTGGGGCGCCAGTTAGAAGTAAATGTTGGGGCATGGCCGACTTGGCTAGCCCACTCGTTCGGATTTTGACTTTCCGAGCCGATGGATCGATCTCTTCTCCAGGATAGCCCTTCGCCTTGATGCTGTTGTTGTGGTCGCTTCTTAGGTTTCTTAGGTTTCTTAAGTTCCTTCGGCCTTGGGCTGGAATCTAAGGACAGACGCTCAAGCGCTTCTGACTTGCCCTTGTCCCCATTCCCAAAGTCCACCACAGATCTATAGGAATGGAATCAGACATTGCCATGAGAATATAACTTGGTCAAATCTACTCACCGCGCCGTTCTGCTCTCAGACTCGACATTCGCTCTCCTAGTATTGACATCAAAGTTAGACTTTGCTTCTTTCCGCGGTCCCTCGTCATTGTGGGTTGATTGTAGGACACTGGTATATCTTGATATTAAATCCATGACCTAGCTATAGATAGCCAAGCTAAATAGAAATACTGATAAGCTCCTTAATTTCCACTTAAGAGTGCTTTGTGTTATGAACCGCAGGGGTGGGAGGTTTGCCAGAGCTGTCTGGTTGCTGAATTCGCGAGGTAGCTGGAATTGGTTGTGTGTTGAGTCTGCTTGGAATCTAGAGAGGAATGACTGGCCTTGAGGATATGTCTAGGAAAGCAGAGAAAGCACAATGAGAGAAAAAACTGCCCAAATAAATAACAGGGAGAACTGCGGCCTCAACGCTTTCCGCGCACCGTCCCGCCATTAGGTAGCAACGCACCTGATTCGCACTCCAAGCAGGCAACCCGGTGGCTGTAGCGCTGGAGCGCATCGAATGGTATGCCAAAGTTGTAAGCAAATCTCGGCCAGCCAGGTGGATCGAAAAGGATACTTGTATGGCTTGGGCCTGCGTCAACCCTGCATCAAAGTTCGTCTCGCGGTTATTTTGCAAAACGACTCTAAAAGTGAGTTGGTTTCAAATTTACGCAAGCAATTTACGCAAGCAACAAGGTACCTCCGCAAGCAGCAGTCGGAGCCCCTAGTTTCTTGTCAATGAATGGCCAGTAAATTCAAGTGCACGATGACTCCGTATCTCGCCATGAAACGCTTCTACAGGCTTCATTTCTGTCATAGATTCCACATCAGGAAGAGACAGAGAGCAACCTATGATTACATAGCTTTGTCTTTTGCTTATGAAATACTCAAATTCGCTTTTTAATCTTTATTGAGGTTCAATCTTCATCTGTCTTATCTTTCTATTAGCTTGAACTATCCTACCTTATCCCTTTTTTCCCCATATTCGGCCTTGAAACCGAATATCCCTATAAATATTATATTCGCTACCTCCAATATTCTTTACAGTAACTACTCTAAGTGCTTCGAATATTCTATTGGTGTTCTAAGTTGTGGTTAAGATCTAAAATCTGAAAGTTGGAAAGCAAACCAGGCGCTAATATGGCCTATTTATCCAATACCAGCAAACGTGAAGGACTTTGGAATTCTTTACTTAAGACTAAGGGTTGAAGTAGTTATCTTACCAACGCTACTGATGATCAGGGCATGGGCCGCTCTCTGTGAATTGTCCATGTACCTCGAGATCGTGAACATGAGCACTTCCTTGTGATACTCTGAAGAGACGTAGAATGTTCAACGAGGTATCACCATGCATTCTCATACGGGATTACTGACGGCAACTAAGGCTTGGTCAATTACTGAACTTTAGCCCTGCAAATGATTGATCCGACCTAGGCACCACAAAACCACCAAGCTGTCACTGTCTAGTTTATTGAGAGAGCAAACCCAATACTTCTAATTCTCCGATGAATGAGCAAGTGCGAATGGATAGATTATAACCGAACATTCACGACACACTTGACGGAATTAACCTAGAGAAGCACTCCCTGGCATCTGATACCTCGTGTGATGATCATTCGCATGGCTGGCCCGAGACTCCCGTGGACATGCAATTTGTGCTTTTCTCGGTGAAAACCCCTCAATTACTGGGTTGATCAGATCATTCTCTTCTCCGTCCGCCATAATACCTCCTGAAACCATCAAGTATAGCGAGACGGCCGAAGCAAAGTGGGTTGCGGGCTTGAACGGCTGCTGCTGGATAGGTACATGTTCTCCATGTGTGATGTAAATGGGCGCAAAATTATGTCCGCAGCTTAGTTGCGACATCCCAAGAAGTGCTCTGCCTTGGTCAGTAGAATGTCAGATAACTCGACAGAAAGCCCTTACCAATCCAACTTCCAAATCCTTCTTCAGGTTGCCTTGGTACTTCAAGAATTTTCTCGACGGTCCTTGGCTTAACATTATTTGTATGACCTGAAATGAACTGGACGCTTCAGAGACAGTGACGGCCTCTGGTTGGCATCCCCATTCCAACAGATCATATAAGTCAGCCTCTAATTGTCTCAAATAGGCAAAGATGTTAGAATTTGTTAGCTCCCTTCCCTGTATGCCCACCACCGCACAAGTCATCCCTGAAAGGGCGATAACAACATTTGGATCAAGCGTAAGGAATGAGTTCTTTACGAATCTGCAAAACTCGGTATGACACAAATGAAAGTTATGTGCCGAAGCCCTCGCAAGATAGTATAATGTCATGCTAGCAAATGTCTGAAATCCTAGTTGGGCTGTTATTTGTAACAACGTGTCTTCATGAGCTCCCTTTCCGCGGTGCAGGGATGCATATTGGGCCTTCTCTTTGTTGGTTAAAAAGAGAATCTCCCCCAGATTAATGTTCTTTTTCGCAGGAATGTTATAATTATTGGGCAAGTTCTCGGGAGGTGTTGAAAAATAATGCGGTGGCGTCTCACTTTCATCGTCGTCATCATGGCCCTTTTTGTGGAGCACGCGTGTCCAGCTGTATTTTCCTAGCGCATTCGTTTCTTCCTCGTTGTCCTGCAAGTGACCTCTTAGTGCAGGTTGAGAGATCTCATCATGATTCGGAGGAAAATGGCGTGGAAATAGTTGCAAGTATAAGGAGCGAATCCTTACAAACAGATTTGAATGCATGCTGCACAAATAACGCGGTGGCAGTGGAAGAGTTAAATGTGCCCTGTTACGCTGCGGAGAGCGGTATATTTATATACGCGTAGATATACTCTTGAGGCAGTATTTATTCATCCTACGCTATTTCGCAGCCGGATTCGTAACAAAGATCTCGGGATGTCTTTTCGATTCATACGGCCAGCCATCGCACGCCAAGTACGGTTACTAAAATTTACGAGCTTAATAACAGGAGCCACAACAAGACTTTGAGCTAGGGGAAAGCGATCAATCGCAACTCAACAAGAGGCTGAAGGATAAAACTACATGGCAATCACGACGCATGCAGTTACCTCGCAAGGCTTTGCCGCCCCGCCGTTTCCGATGTTGCCGGATGATGAAAATGCAACTAAATTAATCGGGCGTGCAGCCGTTTTCAATCGGAGCATGTCGAGTCCAGCGTCAATGACCCTCCGCCTCAGGGTGAAGTTGATCAGTCGTTGATATGTTTCCCTGCCGTGGCTGCATGCGCCAGACGCCACCAGATTTTCCGAGGGGTGATGCGAAAGTGGCCCAATCAGAATCATCTCCAGATAACATTGATGTTATCCGGAGATGATTCTGATTGGCTTACGAACCGAAGGTGTCAAAGTGGTAGGAACAGGATTGCGAAAAACGGGCAAGAGAGAAGGCGACCGATGATTGGCGTGCTGCACGCTCATCACATCTCACCCTTTTGCTTTGCCTTGCCCCTTGCCTTGCCTTGCCCCTTGCCTTGCCTTGCCTTGCCATGCCTTGCTTTGTTTGGACTTTTTGTATTGAACATTGGGTGACTGAAGGGGAAAACTTTGTAAAGGTTGTTCACATGGCATCTCAATGCATATTAGTCACCAGCTCCGACATTTCCATCCACTGGGCGTTTACCCAGGACGGCTCGCTGTTGCTCAATGTCGGCTGGCTCCCTGGAACTGAATATCGCGCTTGGTCGTTGAACGCGCACAGCAGCTCAAATCTTTCTTTCTCTCAGCCAAAATCGACCGTGGTTCACCCTGCTGACATACCTACTTCCACTACAAGTGCGACGGGCAGTGATCGCGATGGGGCTAACCTTAACCGCGCTGCCGACAACAGCGAAGCCACCGCTTCCAGCGAAGTCCGTCGAGCCAACAACCGTTTGAACGGATCCTTCAACCCCTTCGTCTCTACGATCGCCGCCGAGAGAGAG
>NW_015622346.1:0-8199 GCF_000836295.1 Verruconis gallopava | reverse complement strand
GTCTATATAAACGTCCTGTCTCTACTGGTGTTGTGTCTCTTCGTAATTCAACTGTCTAGTTTACCTAGTAGTTAGTTTGAATACATTCTCATACTCTTGAAGCTCAGACTATTCTAAGTCATAAACATAACTATCTTATTGTATTCCTTCCACAATAAGCTCTTGTTATACATTGTTCCTCTGCTCTAGGAAGCTAAACCCTTCCGAAGTGGCTTACATTAGTGAAGCTAGTCGGTATCAGGAAAGTATTCCTAACAAGTCCTTCTATAATAAGCTCTTATTATATATTATTCCTCTGCTCTAGGAAGCTAAACCCTTCCGAAGTGGCTTACATTAGTGAAGCTAGTCGGTATCAGGAAAGTATTCCTAACAGTGTCCTACCCCCTGAAGTGGCGGTCAGCCTAAAACCTTTATAATTGGCGCCCGAAGTGAGGCTGCACCTAGAATCTAAGGGAGGATAGTCTCTACTTGCGATACCGGAAATACAGTAGGTTGAGATGAAAAATAAGAGCATGGACCCACAGAGGAGACTAATAAGAAGAAAGATATGGCGATATCGGAACTTATTAAGATTATCATACCTGAGGTATTATTCCTTAGGTAGCGATAAAAAAGAAATTAAGGTTTCACCGCCTAGTCTCCTCTGGTTATGTGAAGATAAAACCGGTTTCCTAAGACTCTCTTATTACCTGATTTTAGGATATATTATATTACGGATCCTAAAAGAGTTGAAGTTTATAATCTATCTCCTTAGCCTGGTTTGGGTTGGATTACACCATCTGAAAAATATTAAGAAGGATAGGGATAGCATATGAGATAAGAAAAAGAAGGTGAAGAAAATAGCTCATAGGAAAAGAAGAGAAAGAGGGGAGAATAAAAGAAAAAGGAGGAGATTTGCCCTAGACCTGGGATCGTTTTACACAACACTGCTTAATTTTTACTACTGCTATCTTTTTGCTAAGAGTAACTGCTTTAAGATATTAAAAGATATAGCTTTGAATACTGTTGAGGAGAGTACTATTAAAGTACCCGTTACTAGGTAAGAAAATATAAGGGGTCCGGAACCTACCTTATATCAGGAGACAGAAGTTGCTTGCCTCCTGCGGTTACTTGTTCAGTAATAAGTAACTAGGCCAGGCAAGGTGCGCAGGAAGGAGGCGCTTTGGTTCACTGGCCTGGATGTCAGTGATTGGTTGGAAGAATTTAAGGTTAAGCTGGAATAAGAAGGGGTACCTAAGGAAAGCTGGTGTAAAGAGCTGGTGATTAATACCTAGCCAGGATTGAGACCGAGAATCCGTTACCTGGACGGATATAAGTTAAGTAACTGGATGGCCTTTCGAAGGAGCCTGATGGACGAGTTTAGCGACTTAGATGGCTGGGTCATGAAAAGAAGCGAATTGTACTTGAGGATGCTGGCTAAGGCTGTATGGGAAGATAATATTATGACTCCCTTAGTATACATCACCGAGTTTCGTAGAATAGGCCTGGAAATGCTGAGCGAGGGAAGGATAGGAAACTTCCAGCTAGTCCAGATATTTTTAAAGGGTTTCTTGGAGAGTTGATAAGATTAGATCCTGGATAGTATCAGTAATAAGCTTACCCCCTCTGGTGAGTGGCGATAAGCCATTCTGGACTTTGTAAGTATGGTTGCAGTGGTAAGGTAAGTTATGTAAAGTGTCCAGTATTGACAACAGATTAAGAAGGCTGGTCCTGCGGAAGGGCAACTGAAGACTATAATAAAAACTTAGTACCTGGGGATCTTAAGAAGAAATGCCAACCCCTTAAGACTGGATGAAGACCTTTGGCAAAGTATTGATAATCTACGAGTTGGTGTGGTAATAATGGACAGCCTGAAGCAACGTATAGCTATCTGCAAGGATCCAATCCTTAAAAGTGGGAAATAAGATAGCATGTAGATGGGATATATCATTAACTATATTGAGAGTCTGTTCCCGAATACGTATCTGAAAGCCGTGGTTCTAAGGACGGAAAACTCGGCTACTGGAATAAGTTTGTATAAACCAGTAATACCATCTCAAGACCAGGCTTTAGTAGAGCTTTGGTGCTGCGTGAATAATAACCAGCCTCACTGTTATGTAATAAGGTGTCCATTACTTATGCCCCTAATGGATAGCAGGCAAATCTATTGGGATCATGAGGCAAAGGCATTTCGCTGGGGGCCGGTCGGTAGTGGCCAAGATCTGATTCTGCTGAATAGATATAGCCAGGTCAAGAAGACGCAACGTGAGCAGATTGATGAGCTCATGAAGCAACAAACTGTAGGAAGGTAGGCTGCTGGAGTTTAATTGATCTGTAAGAATGCTGGCAGCAGTTATTTTATGGAATATGATCGAGTCATACGAGAAGTAGGGACACATGTGGTTTCTGAGAGTCAGCCATCTGGAATGAGAGCTACTGTTAAGACTGTAAGGAGCGGTACCTTACAAGAAAAAGAAGAGCTAGCTATGGTAACTTAGGTGGCTGACTAGGTAGGGAGCAAGCCTACGCTGAAGAACTACCTAAAGGAAGTCCCTCATGAGCAGATAGTAGTCTTATTTACTGAGCGCCTGATGAACAGTACTATCGAAATCTCTCTTATGGAATTGTTATAGCTCATGCCTGAGATCCGGAATGCCATCTATCAGTCTCTGCCTGGTCCAATTGCCGATGTTGTGAGGGACCAGCTAGCGGCTGCTAAGGAAGCGCGCCGAAAGCGAACTAAGGAAGTTAATACTCAGAAGACCGGAGCAAAAGTAAAAAGAGAGGATATGATTATTAGCGCAATATATGGTGGTGATTTTATAGTCTGGGAATTAATAAGTGACTATATCGCTCATCAGGATAGACTGTAAAACTGACAGAGAATTTCAGCACCTCTGCTAATGGTGGCTATACATGTTGGAGGATCAAGACATGAATCTAGGGCATTGATAGACACTGGAGCATGCATTAACTGCTTGAGCGAAGAATTTGCGAAAGAGTAAGGCCTAGTGCTCAATCAGATCCATGGAGGTATGACCGTCCTAAAGAATATAAGGGCCGCTAATAAAGGAGCTATATACTGCATTGGTTGGGTATCTATATGTATTAATATTGCTGGTTCCGATATCATATATAACCCAGTTATCTTTGCTGTATTCAGAAATCTTAGTCTTAAAGTGATCCTGGGAACTGATTGGATATTACTAGCCCAGCTTGAAACCCACTATATAGGGGATAGAAGTTGTATTTGTTGAGCGCATACACCTAATAAGAGCAGGAGCGTACGCTGGCAAGCTGCCGCAGCAATCTCTGAATATCCACCAATAGATAATAAACCGCAAATTGAGGTGGATATAGAAGAGTTATCAGGAAATGACTAGGCGGCTTGCATTCCGGAGGCAATGTCGCCTTGCTGATTCCGGAAAATTCAAGATAAGTAGGGTTTATACTATATGATCAGTAATGGTATGATAGAAGCGCAGAGCTTAAATGGGTCTAGCCTTTAAGTATTATAGATTTAAGGACTATAGTAGGGGAGATAAGATATTAGAAAAAGGCAATGAAGAGGCAGATAAAGAGCTTGGGTGAGAAATAATGGGTTGAGCAAAAGAGTAAGGAACTGCGCATCCTAACATTGTATAAGAAAAAGGCGGATAAAGTGCGGCCTGCTGCAGCCCCACTAGAGGACGGCTTAATTCCTGGTGGTGATGTTGATTAGTTCAAGAAAGTCCTAGTGGCGCATAGATAGTAAGCCATACCGGAAGGCGTGACTGCGTTAGATGAATGGTTTGAGCCCAGAACTACATGGTTCCCTTATGGGGTCAGGCTTACGTGGGAGAGACTATAGGTAATGAAGATCAGCTCTGGCTTCACACCGCAGGAGAAGTTGTTAACTAAGGAGGTATTATTTAGAAGGGAGGCTGCACTTAGCTGGGACTTTTTAGAAATTGGGAGGATCAAGCCTGAGGTGGCCCCCCTACAGGTTATACGCACCGTTCCTTATGAACCTTGGCAAGCGAAACCATTCCATATACCAAAAGCGCTTAGTAAAATAGTGACGGAAATGCTTCAGGATAGGATATCCTCTGGCTGTTTGGAAAGAAGTCATGTGCCTTATAGGAATCCTTTCTTCCTTGTTAAAAAGAAGGATGGGAACTATAGGCTTATTAATTCCGCGACATATATCAACTGAGTGACAATACGAGATGCCTTCATACCCCCTTCAGCTGATGAGTTTTCTGAATGCTATGCTGGATGTATTCTTGTGATAGTTGCGGACTTCTTTTCAGGATATGATCAGCTAGAGCTGGTAAGAGAAAGCAGAGACCTAACTTCATTCCAGACGGAACTCGGTCTCTTACACCAGACTACCTTACTACAGGGAGCTACCAACTCTGTCGCCCAGTTTTATTATGTAACCTAAGCTATTATGGCACCAGTACAACATCATACTGGGGTATATGTGGATGATGGAGTATGTGGCGGCCCGAGAACAATATATAATAATAAGGAGGCACTGCCAGGCGTATATTACTATGTACTTGAGCATCTATAACAGGTCAGTGAGATGCTTTTGGCTGTTGAATGTTCAGGGGCAACCGTCTCTGGAAAGAAACTGGAAATAGGAGCTGAAGGAGTGACTATTGTCAGTTACTATTATAATGCTGATGGGAGATACCCTGATCACGCTAAATGAGAAGTGATTCTGAATTAGCCTGAACCTATAACTTAGAAAGGAGCCAGAGTATTTATTGGGGTTTATATATACTACTGTGTTTGGATCAAAGATTTTGCAATAATTGCTAAGCCTATTTTTCAGCTGTTTTGGAAAGGACAGAAGTTTGTCTGGGGTGAAGAACAGCAGGCAGTAATGCGAGTGCTTTAGGATGCTCTAACCAGATTGCCGGCTCTACGACCTATTGATTATGGCGAAGGCGCCGGGGAAATTATTATGAATGTTGATGTAAGCGGAAACGGCTATAGAGGTACCTTAGGCCAGGTACAGCCTGATGGTTGATGAATAGTGGCTTGATATAAGAGTGGGATTTAGTTAGTATTAGAATAAAAATGGGATGCTGTAAAACTGGAGTGTCAGGCATTAATGAAAATCCTTAAGAAATTTAAGCTTTACCTATATAGGGTTAAGTTTATTATAGAGACGGATGCTAACACACTAGTTACTTAACTGAATTGGCCTGCCTTAGATATTGCTGGAGTGTTAGTTACCAGATAGCTAGCGTGGCTATCGTTTTAGGACTTTGAAGTTCGTTATATTAAGGGGATAAGGAATTCAGCAGCTGATGGGTTGTCGAGAAAATATGAAGGTCTTATGATGAAAGACGTCTCCCACCATAAAGACGAGGAGTGGCTTAACGGCACCCTGGGGGTGTTATACTTATCCGGACCACGAATCGTTACCTATAAGAAGACATTCTTTCTAGGAATGCTGAATAATAAAGGGTTTGATAACTCAGCCAGTACTGATAATAGGTATGATAGGCCTATATATGGAGTGGAATATCAGCTTATTAGAGAATACCTGAGCACTGCCCAACGCCCAGCAGGCTTACCTGCAAAGGAGTTCCGCAAAATCAGGAGGCTTGCTATGAAGTATTGCCTTATCAGCTTAATGCTTTTTCGAAGAGGCCGTCTTGGTCAACCTGATAAATAAGTAATTGAAAACTAAGATGAACAAGCTGAGATCATTGAGAGGCTCCATAATGAGCATGGGCATAAGGGGCGAGAAGCCACCTATCGCTTGATAGCCGTACAGTATTAGTAAGAAAATCTCTATGGTGATGTAAAATGGTATGTATAAGTTTGTCGCGAATATCAGCAGAGCGATGGGAGAAGACAATGGGAACCCCTAATTGCTTGAGTAGGGCACGCGCTCAGTTAGCGATGGTCGGTGGACTGCACGAGTGTGTGTTAGGAATACTTTCCCAATACCGGCTGGCTTCACCAATGTAAGCCACTTCGGAAGGGATTAGCTTCCTAGAGCAAGGGAACAATGTATAACCAGAGCTTATTAAGGAAGGAATATAATAAGATAGTTACGTTTGTGACTTAGAATGGTATGAGCTTCAGAAGTATGAGAATGTATTCAAGCTAACTACTAGCTACGCTAGACAGTTGAATTACAGAGACTGAAATATCTGTAGGGACAGGGCGTTTATATAGACCTTATTCTTGATATCCTTATTGCCTTACTCCTAGCGATCATTTTGATCATTATTGAGCGAAATGATCGCTTCTGCCAATCGGCGTTCCCTTGGTCGTTAGTCATTGGTCGGCGCGCTCATTTTGCTCAATACTGAGCGAAATGATCGCTCCTACCAATCAGCGTTCTCCTGAATCTACTCACGTGTTACTTCGTAACAGTGTGTCTGGAGGAACCTGGATAGTCTAAGCCAGAGAAGAGCTATCTGGATGGCCTAAAGCAAGGGTTCTGTGAGGGAGCCTAATATCTGAACAAGTTGCAAGGTTCTTATAGGAGGACATCCTTAGTCAATGGGGATGCTTCGAGCAGCTTAGTTGTGATGGTGGTACTGAAAATAAGCTTTAGACTGAAGCACTGCTGAATCTATATCAGATCAGAAAGGTTCAGATATCTCCTTACAACTCTTATGCCGTAGGAGGGATAGAGGTTAAGTATAAGTCATTTCTAATAGCGCTTATGAGGGTAATGGATGGAGGGAGATTGCCATGGAAGTAATACCTGTACTCTGTGCTTTAGGCAGACCGCACAACAGTAAAGGACCAGATAGGTATAATACTGGCTCAACTGATGCTTGGGGAGGAGTATGTTTTACTAATTGAGCTTAAGCATCGGATATGGCAGACCCTGCCTTAGACCAGTATATGCTCTACTGTAGACCTGCTAGAATTACAAGCAAGGCAGATTAACCAGAGGGACAATAATATTAAGGAAGCTAAAGCTCAGCTGGAAAGAATATGAGGAAAGGCAAATGAATGCTGGGAGGATGACCGTTATAGCAATAGGAGGAATAAACCCCTAAAGGAGGGAGACTTTATCCTACTGTATAATACTTGAGTTGTTAAGGATTTCGGGAATAAGCTCATATTTATATGGCTGGGTCCATATCGCATTCGTTCAGTTCTGCAACTTGCCGAGACTGAGGAGTCCACTAGGACATACCTGCTAGAGGAGCTTGATGGAACTGTCATACATACACCAATATAAGGTGACCGGCTAAAGAAGTTTATCATACCTGAGAACACATTAGTAAGGCAAATTGATGCTAATCACTACTATCAAATTAAGGATATAGATAAGGATAATGTAAGGACCGTGATACCAAGTGAGAATGAATCCACCGGGTCAGGTGAGGCTGCAAGCTCAGAAAGTGGCGAAGAAGAACGAGACCCACCCTACCAACCAAATACTTGATACCAGGCGCGTTAGTAATAAGCTAAAGATGCAGGTTAATGATTTATTGAAATAGATATTTAAGACCTACCAGGCTTTAACTGATCCTAATATTAGGATTTCAGCTGTGTTTTTAGTTTGAATGGAGCGCGGTGGTAGTATTACATAAGAAGGAATATGCTCGAAACGGCGCTATTCCTAATTTAATTTCGCCGCGCAGCGCGGCGAAATCATGCTCGACTCTGATTGGTCCGCACTATCCTGGCTAGTAATGCTATCCCTAATTCGATTTTAACGCGCAGTGTGGCGAAATCATAATTAAATATAATTGGTTAGATTACATATAACTGCTCTAGGATAGAAGGTCTTAGGTAATAATATTAGTAAAAGATGTATAGTAAGAGCATGGCGTATAGGGTAATCATGGCAAACCGCCAAAAATCACCGGGATTGGTTAAGGATGGTAAAGGAAGGCATTATGATGCGGGCAACAAAGGTAATACTTATATAAGCTTAAGGAGGACCGTCCTCCCTTGGTTTGTCGCAGTTTGCGATGATGATGAGACACTCGAAATTCCCGAAGCAGGCTCTTGGAGTGAACTCTCGGCAGCACACAGGGATAAGACAAGTGGCCTAGTTATACCCTCAGGACTCGCAGTAAAGTATGGGAAAATTCCATATGCCTTTCCAGTAGTAGTTGATCTTACTCTGTAATATACTGCAAGTAAAGCACTTCTTAGAAAAATATAATAGACGTCAGCTGAATTGTTAGGAATACTTTCCCAATACCGGCTGGCTTCACCAATGTAAGCCACTTCGGAAGGGAT
>NW_015622345.1:0-8379 GCF_000836295.1 Verruconis gallopava | reverse complement strand
ATAAGGCCCCCTTTATATTCTCAGCAAGAACTACTTTCGGGCCTTCCCTTCTTCATGCAACGTCTTGATTATTGTACGATACTTTAGTACAGCACAACTGAATAGATAGTTGATAGCCTCATCAGTTTACCTCACGTGATAACTTGAGCAGATCACTTCTAGTGGTTCCGTGACATAGACGCGTCGCGGTTCATAAGGATGATATTCGCGATTTCTCGTATGATAGCTATTTAGGGTGAGAATCCTTAAGTATTAAGGTCAAAAATACGTTATAGAAGGATATCCTCCTTAAGAGGAGTTAGTTTTTATGTTGTACGATGTGAATCGCGCCGAGAGAGTGTATCATGATAGCGTCTAGCTAGAGTGTCTTTAGGTACATCGTACGCACGTGATACAGCATATAAACTCTTAAATTAACCTGAATTAAATGCTTAAATAGCTAATAAAATATGACCTTCTTTTTAAGAGTCATATAAGGATTGCATTGTTATTAAAAAGAGTTAATTAAGTGAGAGTACGCGATAGAATGCGAAGTCGCGCACTAGCTTGGGTCGCGCACTAGCTTGTGAAACACGTTATATGATAGACTAGTATTACATAATCCTACACGCCCCATTTTGCTTTACTTAGTGTAAATAAAACTAGCTATCTCTTCTATCCACCTTTTTATTTATTAACTACTATTATTAATTGCCTATCCTGCTTTTACTGATACTAGTTGTACTACTAATAATATTATGGTTTTTAGGCTCCTAGAGACAATGCCTCCTATATTTGGTCTGTGTACCTACTATCTCCCTCTAATACATGATATTATCTATATATTATTAGCCTTATTACCTATTAAGGCTTATATCTATTCTATAAATTTGATGGCCTTTATAGCTAGCTTATATATATTCAGAATGGCTCTAAGGTTATTCCGTCCTGGAAGGCGGCCTAGTTCCTGTCTCTATAGATCCTTATAGTGGTGGCAGCTTAATAGGATATAAGCTACTATTTATTATCTAGCTCTATAATAGTATCGCGCATTATAAAACCTAGGGATATAATAGGTAAAGAGGAAGTCCTTAAATCTAATCTTCTCAGTTCTTATCTATATAAATAGGGCGCTCTCTGCCTTATTCAGGTCAGTATAAAGCTAGAGGACTTTCTTAGTCAGACTTGGCGTATACCTATATATGGTTCTACCCTTACTCTCTATAGTCCAGCTTACCTACTAGTATTAGTTAACTATCCTTTAGTATTATATCTTTAAGGTTATCCTTAGTGGGTATAGCTGATTTAGCAGTTCTGCTCTTGGTCCCCTGGTATCCCCCTTCCTTTATCCTATAGCCTCCTTAGCGGCCTGGTTAGCAGCTTTATTACCCTTAATACCTTTATAGGTATAGATCTAATAAATATTAATAGATAGGCCTATTGTCTTTAGTGTGTTAATCTTCTATATAATCTATTTAGTAATATATATCCCTAAGTACTCTTCTGATTTAACTATAGAGCAGATTACTGCTTAATTATCTATAAAGATATAGAGGTATCTATATTTATTTTCTTAGTATATATCTGTCTATACTATTTTAAGTGCTAGATAGATGCCTTATAATTCTACTATATATACTATAAAGGTTGTTTCTGGACCTATATATGCGCTCTTTGTTTACTATCTTGCTGGCCAGACTATAATAGCGCCTATATAACCTTATATATAGCTGCCATCTATATAGATATATATATTATACCTATCTATAATAATACTATTATGCTAAGAGTATACTTTATTATCACCTAATACTATATATATATCTGCACCCTGCCACCATGGTGGAGTAACAAAGGCTAAGATCTTTTCCTGGCCAGAGAGGTTGATTACTTCCTCTGTCTTAATATAACTGATAATTAAATATAGTAGTAATATATATAATATTTTTTATTATTATATATTTTAGTTATCTGGAACTATAAGTGTTAATAGTTCGGGGAGGCCATCACTTATAAGTATATAATCTAGGGCTTCTATATTATATTTCCATATCTGCTGTTCTACTAGTAGTAGGTATATCTTAATATCAAGTGCTGCCTATGATATTACCCTAAAGGCCCCACTAATAGCTCTTACTATATATATCTGGATAGCCCTTAGTGTCTCAAGCGTGGTGTCGGTGTATGTCCCCTTGCTCCCCCCGGGGTTGGACCAGAGTGAGCATGCATACATCATCTGTGGCACGGCGACGCCGCGATAGATCTTCCGCATTTCAGCCAGGCGGATGCCCCATGTTGAGCTGCCTAGACAGCTCAGTGCGTTCACTATATTTATGGTCTTCTTATATATCTCCTAGATATGCTCCCTCTACTGCAGCTTCCTATCTAGGATAACCCCTAGGTATTTATATATTAATTTCAGAATTATATTACCCTATAAGGTTTCTAGTGGCCTTTTTATATTAATATATATATACGCTTATGTGAAATGGACTAGCTGGAATTTATCCAGTATAAATTTGGATATATATATCTCTACCTATTAGCCGGCCCTCTAGACTGCCTGTTCAAGCTTATAATATGTCTCCTCTATTATACTTTTATATATAGAGATCACACTATTATCTATATACTCTATTATCTGTGTTTTATTAGAATTATAGTACTTAATAAGGTCTAAGTTATAAAGAATATAGAGGATAGGGGATAGGGGAGAGCCTTACGGAATTCTGATATTAACCTAATACTCCTTTAACTTATAGCCATCTATTATTATTCTTGTTTATCTGTCAGTTAGGAAGCTTATAATCTAGTAGATAATCCTTTTATTAACTTTATATTTCTATAAATTATATAAGAGTCTTTTATGTAAGATATTATTAAACGCCCCCAAGATATTAAGGAATAGGAGGCTGAGTACCTAACTATAACCCATATTCTATATATTATATATCCTTTTAATAACTATATGCAGCGCATACTCTATAGACCTCAACTTTCTGCTCCCTATATATATACTAGGGAGGATGGAGTGCTCCTCTACTAGGTAGTTTAGCCTATAGGTAATTACTGCGTCCATTAATTTTCCAATAGTATTTAGTAGTATAATAGGCCTATAGGCTTTTAGTATAGTATAGTTGTCCTTACCTATCTTATATAGTATAACCATGATGGAGGTACGGAAGTGGATAGGGCAGTATCCTAGCTATAGGCTCTAGTTTATGATTATTATTAGAGGTCCTATTAATAGGCTGGAAGTTACTTACAGGATTTTATTTGGGATACTATTAGGACTAGGGATCTTAAGTAGTACCACTACCTGAATTACGTTAGTAACTTCTTTCTCTATAATATTAGGTATTAATATTTAGTCTTTATACTTTATATTATTAATATTATTTAGGTCGGCCTTAGGGGACTATAGAAAGAAGGTCTTCTTAAGGAGCTCTATCTTCTCTTCAGGCTTTATAGCTTCCCTATTTATGTTAGGGCATTTAAGTGTAGGTATCATACTTAGGGGTTAGTTACCTCTATTATGGGCCCACTTAGCAATTTTCTATAGTGACTTGGGCGATGCGGCTACCATCTCTACTTATTCTCTATATACCTATTGTAGTACCTTTCTTATTATATAGGTCTTCTGGTTATATGCCTTGCAGTATAGCTCCCATATTACTATTATTAGTCTCCTTATATATATCTAGTATAGATATTTTGTCTTTACTAATACCTCTGTATATATATCATCCTATCCCTCTCTTATTTTAGGGCTAGGTTTCTTTAATAGTAATACCTTATTAGTTATACTTATAATTATATCTACTAGATCTTATATATATTTATCAAGTGCAGCTAGGGTCCTTAGCCTTCTTCTTGCGGGTAGTGCGGTATATAGTATATTGCAGAACTCCTTGGTATTTAGATATTTCTATTATTATATTGGTTTGATGTTCGCGGAGCTGGTCTAGATATCTAAAATAATACTGATAGGTAAGTGATCTAAGTTATGATCTATATCCTTATTAACCCTGCTATTAATAATTTAATTAACTATCCCTAATATTATCTAATATAGGTTAATAGTTGTCTTGCCGTCTCTTTCCTTATATATAATTATGCCTGGCTCTAGTACACTAGTTATATTCAGATTCTCTATTATCATAAGGAAATCTTTTGCTTCTCTATCTTCGCGCTTAACTCTTGATCTATTCTAATACCTATAATATAGATTAAAGTCTCCTATGATAATCTGTTCTTTTAATATATGTTCCTTTAGCTTTATCTTTAGGAGTGGTAGGATGCTCTGCTGATCTGGTATATTCTAAGGTATATTATAGATATTATATATAATCAGCTCTTTATCTATTAAGTCTCCCTCGCGTATCCTAATCTATATTATATATAGATTTCTTATATATTACTTAAAGTGCTATCTACCTTAATCTAGTCTTTTATTTATAAAGAAGTATACCTGTACTAGGCTATCCCCCTTATCTACTATAGGATAGTATAGATTGAAGATATTTTTGGCTGGATAATATATAGTTAATATAAAAGGGTTATACTATAGTTCTTGGATTATAAGTATGTTATATTCTGCTACCTTTAGATCTTATAGTAGAGTTACTATAATAGTATCTTTCACTTTATATATATTATACTATAGTATATTTAGTTATAGTTATTCTATTATAGATCTATACTTATATTAATATCTATCTATATATTACCTTATTTAAGTATATTTATTATTAATACCTTAAATACCCTCCTAGAAGGTATCACTACTTTCTATAGTTGCTGGCTAGTGCTAGGGGTTTTATTCTTTTTATCTCTAACTAGTACTGACCTCTTTTATCCTCTTCTCTATATAGAGCTAGGCCGGCTTGTTCTTGGTCCTAATAGTAGAATTAAATCTTTAATAAGTCTTATCCTTTAGGGTGGCATCCTTTCCAGCCCTCCTTAGTCTATTTTATTACTTATGCCTAGAATTAGGTAGTACTTGGGGCAGTTTATAAGTGCTATCTTAATCTTAGCTAGCTCCCTTTTCCTAGTTAAGTATTCCTGGCTCTATGCTATATAGGCTCTGCGGTATATAGCGCATTTCCTAGCAGCCTCCTGGTCCATCTTAATTAGGTATTCCCAGGTACTATATTTAAGCGTGTAGTAGCCATATATCTTTATTACCTTATATTAGGTTTCTATATAGCCATATTTTTAGTACTGGAAATACTGCTTTAGTTAGTACTACTTCTTATATTACTTACTTTAATATATCTCCCTTTTCCATATTAATCCCTTATTAATAATCTTATTTATATCTTCTGATTTTATAAATTTAATAATAATAGATAATAATACTTTATTTGGTAGCTTCCTATTCAACCACCTTATATATTTAATCTCTGCTGTAGGGAGGAATACTCTATTAGCTTATAAAATTTTATCCTTGATATCCTTAAATTTCTTAATATTTATTATTCTTATATAAATACTATATATAATAACCTTATAAGTATAGGTATATACTAATATTCTATCTCTAATATAAGGCACCCAGTTATCTATAAACTGATGGAGTATCTATATTTTATTATTAGTAGTTATTTAGATCCTAAAGTTACCGCTTTTAAGCTGGTTAGCTAATATGGTAGTGATTTTAGCTATATACTTATTCTTATTCTAAGTGATAATAGTGTTAATATAGGCTTTTATAGTATATAGGTTTATAGTATATAAGGTCTGGATTATTTAGGTATTTCTGATATTTATAATAATCTCATGCTATATAGGAGCTTAAGTAGTATAAATATTCTGTATACTGTATATATTTACTGCTAATATACTATAGGTTACTATAGTAGTATAGTTTATTAGTATTCCTATATAATACTATATACCTTTATTCTTTATATCTCTTATTATATCTGTAACTATTTTACTAACTTCTACTGCCTCCTTCACTGCTATAGTAGCCTCCTTACCTATTATAATATCCTTCTATATGCTTATTATCAGGCTCTTAAATTCTTCCTTAATATTCTATATTTCTATTATTTTTCTATTTGCGATCTGAGCTATTTTAGTATATATAATATCTATCTTCTGATATACTATTATTATATTAGGGGTCCTTATAATCTTTCTGATTAAGGAGATTATAACTATTATCACTATTCTTATCTCTTCTAAGGTTATTAGATGGTCTCTTTTATGATTGAGATAAAGTAGTATATTCTAAAGGTACCCTATAAGTTAAGTAGTATACTCCTGTACTAGTATCAGCTATATCACCTCCTGGAGCCATAGGATTGTCATCTCGCGTTCCATACGTGTTAGGTGACGCACTGTGTTAACTAATGGTCTTAATTCTTCCAAAGTGATATGTTTATACTATAGGATGATTCAATTTCAATAATTAGAGTTCTTGCTATTTATGGTGTTTTTTTGTCTGTACCTAATATTTTAGAAGACTCTATTACCTATTTTGGATATATAAAAGGTCACACGTGACTAGAAAGATTAGTACATGTGACTCTCACCTGACCTTATAGATATCCAATCACATGATAGCATAGCTTATATACTCACGTGACAATCACATGACATTCACGTGATTCCATAAAGAGCTTGGAAATAGGCCTTGAACAAAAGATTGAGATACTCATGGCTATAGTTATAGTATATATATATATATATATTATAGACTAACTAAGCTAGTTAAGTCTATAGAGACTAACTACTATCTTAATCTTAAAGAAGGCTATATCAAAAATGGATATCACGAAATTTCCAAAATTAATAGGCTCTTCTAATTATGACTTATGGTCTATTAGAATGGAAGCACTATTAGTTGAAAGAGACTATGCGGATGTCAAAAATAATGCTGTTACCCTTGAAGCAGCTGGTAATAATGAAAGCCTATATAGAGAATTACTAGTTAAGACTAATAAGGTAAGTACCTTAATTAAGATTATATTAGGAGATAGGCCATTATTACAATTAAGGTATATTAGTGATACTAATATATTATGGAATAACCTTAAAAAACTATATAGTTAATAAGGTTTTAATACTGAATTTATTAGCTGTAAGGAGCTAATAAATACTACACTTAAATCTAGTAAAAATAATATGGAGGTTTATATCTATAATATAAAAAGGCTCTTAAATACCTTAGCTTCATCTAATCTAGTATTACTACCTAAGTTTGTAGTAGTACTTATATTAAATAATCTAAGTTCAGATTATGATTATACAGTGGCTATAATTACACAAACTATAAGGTTATCTGAAAAAGAAATAAATCTAGATCAGATATTTAGTTAGCTGCTGGATGAAAGCAAGAGATTAGGTAAAAAGGCTGATACTAAAGATATAGTAGATGTAGAAATGACTCTACCTACTGTTAATCCAGAATGAGATCTATAATATATTTCTTAAATAACAGAATGAAAATATTAGTCATTCAGGTATTAGGTAATAACCGAGGTATTCAACTAACCGAGGTTGTATGAAAAGCGGGGTAATTGGTCTATATAAGCAACAGGACCTACCTCAGTTTTGTAATGTAAGTAAAACAAAATATATATCTTAAATATATAAGTTTTCTTCTATATAAATCTTACTAAGCTTCCGCCCTCCAATACCATAGCTTAACAGTTCTTTTATAAAACTATTAATAAATAGATTTTCTTTTATAACTTCTTTATAGGCTATATATTCAGTTTCACAGCTATTTATAGTAAGGGTTTTTTAAAGTTTGGAAAACCATACTATAAATATTAATTATACTATTTGATTTTCTTTATAAGGTTCTTGTATAAAGAAAAATATATAGCCTAATATTGATTTTCTTACTATAAGATTACCCCCCTCATCTAAGTCTATATAACTAGTTAGGTTTATTAGACTAGATTAATTTGTTATATAGGATAGGCAGTATTTACTAGTATATAATAAATATCTTTATAAATGATTTATAGCTTTAAAATATTCTTAACTAGGATTAGATATAAATCTAGCTAATAAGTAAATATTTATTACTAGATTAGGTCTGGTCTATGTAGTAAGGTATATAAGAGATCCTATTTCTTGCTAAAATTATTTTATATCTCTTATATTTACCTTACTTGTATTTTCTACTAGTTTTATACTAGTAGGTAATGGTATTTTCCTAAGTTTAACTATAGATTTTTTAAACTTGCTAATAACATTATATATATAATCTTCTTAACTAATATATATATTATTAGCTTGTCTTTTTATTTAAATTCCTAGGAAGTATTTAATCTTTCCTAGATTAGATATCTCTAATCCTTATAAGGTTAAACTTTGATATAGTATTTTTGTTAGATGATAATTTTTAGTAAAAACTAATATATTATCTATATATACTGC
>NW_015622344.1:0-8403 GCF_000836295.1 Verruconis gallopava | reverse complement strand
ACTTACATATTCTGATCTTGCCTCGCCTAAATATTCGCTACTAAGTTTAATATATCCTGCTGTTTGATACAAGTACCTGAACCCACCCCTAGCATACGCATTATAATCTGCTCTTCTCGTCAGTACATTGAATATATACAATCAACTAAACAAATATATAGTATATTTCATAGTAAATATCATTCATTATTAGCCCTATATACATATTAGCTATGAATTGAACGACCCCACCCATAGTATAAAACCATCTAACCCTAACTGACCTCATCAAACCCTTATATATTAAGTCTTCTAGCCCCGACCAACTACTGTACTGGGGTACGCGGTACAATCCAATCCAGGCAACCGTCAGGCGACCAGGCACCAATGGAGCTGACCGACAGTGCAAGCTCAACTCAACTGGCATGACTCAGCTCAGCTCAGCTCAGCCCAGCATGGCTTGAGGACAAGCTCGAGCCTAGTTCGAGGATGAACTCGAAATCTAGCTCGAGGACAAGTTCGAGTCTAGCTATGACAAAAGGATGGGGCCAGGAGACGATTGGGACAGGGGTGCCAAGGGGGAAGGAGATAGAGGGATATAAGAGAGAGGGGTCATGGCTGATAGGAGAAGAGATATCGAACTCCGTCTGCTTTGCTTTGTCTGCTTGCTTTGTCTGCTTCGCTTCACTTCGCGTTGTCTGCTTTGCTTTACATACTTTATTCTACTCGCTTCGGTTTTATAAATTATATCTTGCTCGCCTAATACGACCAACCACTTATACCTATCTCATCCACTCAACTGATTCCTCACTCTGAAGCCCTTAAACCTCAGGATATCCCTATGTCCTACTACGGAGCGGCCTTGACAACAAGTGTCCTGAGCTCCTAAGGGTTGGTCGGCCCCAACACCTTTACAATTGGCGCCCGAAGTGAGGCTGTACCATCCTACGTAGGGAGATTCCTGCTAGGTAAGAGGGCTGGCTTCTCCTGAGCGGGATGGGTGGTGGCTTAAGGAGATGTTCCTATCCGAGCGGAAGGATCAATAGGATAAGAATGCGACAGGTCGCAAAGGTAAAGGGATCAGTGCCGATTGGGCAGGAGGAAGAGATAAGGAAGCCATGTCAATATTGCCATCAACGGTTTGATTACAGGAGCTCAGCATTTAATCAAACTAATGTGATAGGGGCGTTCTGGATGCTTTTACTGATTCTGACAGGGCTAAACATCTTGAAGGAACTCAAGGTCATGATCTATATATTTGGGCTCTCTCTGATGGCCTGGAATGGACAGCAGAAACAGCAGAACAAAAAGTTGACGTTTGGAAAAGTTTCAGATATTATCTATCATCATCTATCCAACTTGGCCACGGAGCTCATCACAACCCACGAGATGTCGCCTACAGCAGATATGCATGGACAGAACCAGGCCCCTTCTCCGCCCGTCGTGCCGCCTTCTAATGAGGCCCCTTCTGGAGGGACAACTCACCCTCAAGAGAATACGCAAAGAATGAGCCCAGAACTGGCTAACCTACTCCAAGCTTTGACCAAGCTCCACCAAGGACCCAAGCGACGGGTGCTGCGGAAGGAAAGCAGTTGGTTCGACGGCCTCGATGCCAGTGACTGGCTAGAAGAGTTTGAACTAGACCTTGAGCGCGAGGAAGTCCAGAAGCGGGACTGGTGCAAGGAAGTTGTCGCGAATTCCAAGAAAGACGTTCGCTCTCGGCTTCGACTGCTGGATGGTTACGAGACTGGTAGCTGGGAAACATTTAAAAGGCACCTGCTAGATGAATTCAGTGACTCAGATAGTAGGATGATGAAAATGAGTGTGGGTTACTTAACTATCCTGGCTCAAAGTATGCGAGAAGAAAGGATTATGACCCCTCTGGCTTATGTGGGCGAGTTCAAGCAGGTTGGGCTGCGAATGATTCATGAAGGGCGAATCGGGAGCCATCAATTGATCCAAATTTTCCTTAAAGGATTCTCCGAGAATAGAAGGGACCAAATCTTGGATGCGATTGGTGACTTGCCAACACCAGCAGGAGAAAAACGTAGGGCCTTGCCTGATTTTGCATCTGTGCTGATTGCGGGGAAGCAAGTCGCACAGAGCATGCAGTACGGATGGCAAGTCGAGAAAGAGGGCCCCATTGGAGGAGATCCTAAAGCAATACTGAAGAAGCAGTACCCAGGTGTTACACGGCGGAATGCTGACCCTACTAAGCTGGATAAAGATTTGAAACAGTGCATCAACAACCTTCGTATTGGAGCGACAACAGTTGAGAGTCTAAAGCAGCGGATAGCAGTGTGTGAGGATCCGGTACTGAAGAGTGGAAAACAGAACAGTACTCAGATGGGTCATATCATCTCCTATGTCGAAAGCCTGTTCCCTACGACCACCCAAGGAATGTACGCGAATCAACAGGCTCGGGAACCCATATCGTCTGTAGGGCATATCCGCAATATGGCACCTGCGGGACAGACCAGTCGACTCCAGGAACTATGGTGCTGCGCAAACGACAATCAGCCACATAGGCATGCAACTGGATGTCCTCTCCTGCAACCCCTGATGGATAGCAGACAGATCCACTGGGATAAAGATATTAAGGCCTTTCGTTGGGGTGCCATTGGCAGCGGTGGGGACACAATTCCGTTAGCCAGGTTCAGCCAGTGTGGGAAGACCCAGCGTCAGCAGATTGACGAATTGATGGAAAAACGGCCTACAGCCGCGACAAACAGTGTCCAGGTCATGGGTAATGTAGGTGAAGAGGGATACTTCATGGAATATGACCGTGTGGCACGCGCAACAGTGGCCAATGCAGTCACTCCGGATAGCCAGCCTATGAGAGCGACAGTCAAAACTGTGCGAAGCGGCCGGATATGCGAGATTCAGGACGAGGAAGAAGAACCATGTCTGGTCGCACCAGCTGCAGAGGTGAAAGGAAAGCCAACACTGCAAAAGTACTTGAAAGAGGTCCCACACGAGCAGACTGTGGTGAACTTCCTGGAACGCCTGATGAACAGCACTGTGCAGGTATCAATGATGGAATCCCTTCAGCTAATGCCTGAGATACGCAGCGCCATGTATCGCTCACTACCTCCATCGATCGCAAATGAGGTACAGGACCAATTAGCTGCGGCGAAGGAAGCTCGTAGAGTGCGCCTGGAAAATCAGGGGAAGCAGAAATCGAGAACGGCAGGAATAAAGCAAGAAGAGATGGTGATTGGGGCTCTATATGGCGGTGACCTTGCTGTGAGGGAACTTACCAGTGATTATATTGCCCAGCAGGACAGGCTAAATAACCGTCAACGGATTGCGTCACCCTTGCCCATGGTGCTCATACGGGCTGGATCTTCAAGGCAGGAAGTGAAGGCGTTGATTGATACCGGCGCGAGTACAAATTGCATGAGTGAAGAATTCGCGCATGAGAATGGGTTGGTGCTCAATCAGATTTCGCCTGGAATGCTGACCTTGCAGGACATGAGGGCAGCAAACCAGGGCAAGATGCATTGTGTTGGGTGGGTAGCAACCCGACTGCACCTGGTTGGGTCAGAAATCAGCTATGATCCGGTAATTTTCGCAGTCTTCAGAAACCTGAGTCTAGGGATCATCCTGGGAAATGACTGGATATCTATAGCGCAGCTCGAGACGCATCATATGGGAGATGGGAGCTGCATCTGTAGGGCACATGCTCCGGATGGCAGTAAGAGCGTGAGATGGGTAGCAGCTAAGGCTATCACAGAATATCCTGCTATGAGAAGCCCTGCCGAAGACAGTGAGGAAATGGAAGAGATAGCGGGAAACGAGTAGGCGGCTTGCTATCCGGAGGCAATGCCGCCTTAATGAGTCCGGAACCCTGTTTCGTTAGCCAGCTGCGTTTCCGCCCGTATGCCAGACAGTGGCTGGAAGGCGGGGATGATGACTATTGGGTGCAAACAACAGCACTGACGGACTTGAGGACGATGATGGGTGAGGTAAGGCGGCAAAAGAGGGCTGAGAGGAAAGAAGTAAAGCGCTTGGGAGAGAAGCGGTGGCTGGCGAAGAAGAGCAGAGAGCTGCAGGTCATGACCTTGTATAAGAGAAAGGCGGACAAGGTCACCCCAGCTGCGGCACCTTTGCAGGATGGCTCGGTTCCAGGGGGGAGCTTGAACTGGTTTGCTGAGCTATTACCAGAACAGCAGCGACGGGCTCTACCTGAGCAGCCATCAGAGATGGATGAGTGGTTTGAGTCCCGGACGGCAAGGTTCCCTCGAGGAACGAGGCTCACGGCTGAGCGGCTGAGAGAGATGCGAATCAACCCTAGCTTCTCACCTGAAGAAAGGAGGCTGGTTGAAGAAATGCTGTTTCGGAGGGAGGCATCCCTCAGCTGGGATTTCTCTGAGATAGGGCGGATAAGACCAGAGGTTGCACCGCCTCAGATAATACGAACTATCCCGCATGAGCCATGGCAGGCTAAGCCCTTCCATATCCCTCGAGCACTCAATCAGACGGTGATTGAGATGCTGCAAGACAGAGTTGCCTCGGGACGACTGGAAAGGAGCCACGCACCATACAGGAATCCTTTCTTCCTGGTTAAGAAGAAGGATGGGAAGTATCGACTGATCAATTCCGCCACACATATCAACAAAGTGACGATCAGGGATGCCTTTGTACCTCCTTCTGCGGACGAGTTTTCGGAGCGGTATGCCGGATGCGCGCTAGTGACAGTGGCCGACTTCTTCTCGGGGTACGATCAGCTGGGTCTTGCTGAAGAAAGCAGGGACTTGACCTCATTCCAAACTGAGCTAGGACTGCTGAGGCAGACAACCCTGCCGCAAGGGGCAACCAACTCAGTCGCGCAATTCTGCCGAGCTACCCAGTCAATTATGTCACCAGTACGGCATCATACTGGTGTGTATGTTGACGACGGAGTTTGCGGAGGTCCACGAACGACATATGGGGGCGAGGAAGTAAGACCAGGCGTGCGTCGGTACGTTTTGGAACACCTGAAGCAAGTCAGTGAGATGCTACTGGCTGTGGAATGCGCAGGGGCTACTGTCTCTGGCAAAAAGCTAGAGATCGGTGCAGATGGCGTCACGATTGTCGGATACTATTGTGACATGGATGGACGGCATCCGGATCATGCAAAGAAGGAAGTCATACTCAACTGGCCCGAACCAACCACACAGAAAGGCGCTCGTGCTTTTATTGGTGTCTGCGTGTACTACCGTGTATGGATCAAAGACTTCGCCACGATCGCCAAACCAATATTCTTATTGTTTCGGCGAGGACAGCGATTCCTTTAGGGACCTGAGCAGAGGCAGGCAATGAGGACCCTGCAGGAAGCGTTAACTGAAGCCCCAGCACTACGGCCTATTGACTACAGCGAAGGTGCCGGTGAGATCATAGTTAATGTTGATGTGAGTGGTGATGGCTACGGAGGAACGCTAGGTCAGGTGCATCCTGACGGACGACGAACCGTCGCTCGCTATGAGAGTGGTATATAGTCAGCCTCTGAGAGGAAGTGGGATGCAGTGAAGCTGGAGTGTCGCGCCCTGATGAAGGTTTTAAAGAAGTTCAAGCTTTACCTGTACAGGGTGAAGTTTGTGGTGGAAACTGATGCCAACACGCTGGTCGCGCAACTCAACCGTCCTGCCTCTGATGTCGCTGGAGCACTGGTCACGAGATGGCTGGCCTGGCTTTCCTTCTGGGATTTTGAGGTTCGGCATGTGAAAGGGACGAAGAACGCTGCAGCTGATGGCCTGTCACGACGATATAATAATCTGAGAAAGGAAGACCTGCCGCCAGAAGACCCAGATGAGGAGGTATGGCTGGACTGGGCTCTCGGAGCACTATATATCCCAGGCCCTCACTTCACAATCCCTGGATCGGCGCTACTTGTAGCCAACATGAATGCCACAAGTAATGGTTCTGATGGTTCCTCAAGTGCGGAAGAGGAGTCAGAAGCCGCGCGACAGTACAGCAAGGAACATCAGCTGATCCTCGAGTATCTTCTGACTGCGCAAAAGCCCCAGGGCCTCACGCAGCCTGAGTTTAGACGTCTCAGAAGGATGGCTGTGAAGTACCGGGTAGTAGGCGAAGCTTTATTTCGGAGAGGGCGTATCGGACAACCAGATAAGCGAGTGGTCGATGACCCAGAAGAGCAACAGGAGATTATAGAGCGCCTCTATAATGAGCATGGGCACAAAGGTCGAGAGGCGACATACCGGATAATCGTCATGCGATACTGGTGGGAGAGCCTATACTGAGATGTCAAGCAACATGTGAGGACCTGCAGGGAATGTCAGCAGAGTGACGGGCGTCGACAGTGGGAACCCCTCATTGCCAGAGTCGGCCACGCCCTCGGGCAGAGATGGGCAGTGGACTGTACCAGTATCAAGGGCGGAGTCTGGATAGTGCAAGCTAGAGAGGAGCTGTCCGGGTGGCCTGAGGCCAGGATCCTGGATGGAAGCCCAAGCTCTAGACAGGTAGCGAGGTTCTTATGGGAGGACGTACTTTGTCGCTGGGGGTGCCTCGAGCAGCTTGGATGTGATGGTGGCGCTGAGAACAAGCTATGGACCGAAGCTCTCCTGATACTCTACAAAATCAGGAAGGTCCAGATATCGCCCTATAACTCACATGTGGCAGGAAGCATAGAGGTCAAACACAAGACGCTTATCCAAGCACTTATGAAAGTGACGGATGGCGGGAGGCTACCGTGGAAGCGTTACCTGCATTCTGTCCTCTGGGCTGATCGAACCACCGTGAAAGAGCTCACTGGCATGACACCGGCTCGGGTACAGCTAGGGGAGGAACATGTACTACCGATTGAGTTGGAACATCGTACATGGCAAACTCTGCCATGGCAGGATGTACGAACCACTGCCGACTTGCTCGAGCTGCGAGCCAGACAGATCGACAGGCGAGACGAAGATGTCGAGGAAGCGATTGCCCGAGTAGAGAGAGTGCGACAGAACGCGAACGAGCGATGGGAGGATGACCGCCGCAAAAATATGAGGGCGGGACCGCTAGAGGAAGGAGACCTTGTTCTGCTGCATAACACGAGGGTGGCTAAAGATTTCGGAAACAAGCTCGCCTTTATATGGTTGGGTCCATATCGCATTAGGTCTGTGCTTCGAACGGCTGGGACTGATGAACCTACTGGAACCTATATCTTGGAAGAACTTGATGGGACCGCCATCCGGACACCGATTCGAGGTGACAGGTTAAAGAGATTTTTGCCTCCGAAAAGGTCAGCAGAAACGGGCACTAGCAACGAAGCCTCAGTGTCATCATCGGAAAACAACGAGGTTGAGGGCTATGAGGCTGATAGTGAGGACGATCCATCTGGGTCAAGGGTGCCAGCTGGAGACAACGGAAGGAACGCACCTCAAACGCGATATCAGTTACGTCAGCGACAGTTAGAAGATCAGAGACGATGGTTCACTGAGGTTGACATCCAGCTACCACAAGGCTTCGATCGCTCACACTATCAGGAATATGATTATGTGTTTGGTGTCAACGGGGCACGTTGGTAGAGGAGGAAGTGGTGGCCAAATGGCGCTATTCCTCTTTCGATTTCGACGCGAGCGCGGCGAAATCATTCTCGATTCTGATTGGTCAGGAATATTCGATTTTGATTGGTGTTTAGGTGAATGACGCTATTCCTTTTTCGATTTCGCCGCGAGCGCGGCGAAATCATACTTGACTCTGATTGGTTGGAAGGCGGATCAATGGTAAGGCCTGACAATATGAAGAATGATGCAAGAACTCTATGAGCAATCTTACCTCACTCATCATGAGGAAGAACATGGCACGAAGCATGATGAGCCTAGGGTTAGGCTCACGGAAGGTTGGGGAGGAATTGTACTGGGGTACGCGGTACAATCCAATCCAGGCAACCGTCAGGCGACCAGGCACCAATGGAGCTGACCGACAGTGCAAGCTCAACTCAACTGGCATGACTCAGCTCAGCTCAGCTCAGCCCAGCATGGCTTGAGGACAAGCTCGAGCCTAGTTCGAGGATGAACTCGAAATCTAGCTCGAGGACAAGTTCGAGTCTAGCTATGACAAAAGGATGGGGCCAGGAGACGATTGGGACAGGGGTGCCAAGGGGGAAGGAGATAGAGGGATATAAGAGAGAGGGGTCATGGCTGATAGGAGAAGAGATATCGAACTCCGTCTGCTTTGCTTTGTCTGCTTGCTTTGTCTGCTTCGCTTCACTTCGCGTTGTCTGCTTTGCTTTACATACTTTATTCTACTCGCTTCGGTTTTATAAATTATATCTTGCTCGCCTAATACGACCAACCACTTATACCTATCTCATCCACTCAACTGATTCCTCACTCTGAAGCCCTTAAACCTCAGGATATCCCTATGTCCTACTACGGAGCGGCCTTGACAACAAGTGTCCTGAGCTCCTAAGGGTTGGTCGGCCCCAACACCTTTACA
>NW_015622343.1:0-8697 GCF_000836295.1 Verruconis gallopava | reverse complement strand
AATAAGCTCTTGTTATACATTGTTCCTCTGCTCTAGGAAGCTAAACCCTTCCGAAGTGGCTTACATTAGTGAAGCTAGTCGGTATCAGGAAAGTATTCCTAACAAATGGTCATCCTCCCAGCGTTTATTTACCTTTCCTTATATTCTTTCCAGCTGAGCTTTAGCTTCCTCAATATCATTGTCCCTCCGGTCAATCTACCTTACTTATAATTTTAGCAGGTCTACAGTAAAGCGCACGCTAGTCCAGGGCAGGGTCTACCATATCCAATACTTAAGCTTAATTAGTAGAACATATTCCTCCCTAAGCATTAGTCGAGCCAGTGTCATACCTATCTGGTCCTTTACTGTTATGCGGTCTGCCTAAAGCACAGAGTGCAGGTATTGCTTCTATAGCAATCTCCCTCCATCCATTATCCTTATAAGCGCTGCTAGAAGTGACTTATACTTGACCTCTATCCCTCCTACAGCATAAGAGTTGTAAGGAGATATCTGAACCTTTCTAATCTAATATAGATTTAGCAGTGCCTTAGTCTAAAGCTTATTTTCGGCACCACTATCATAACTAAGCTGCTTAAAGTATCCCCATCAACTAAGGATGTCCTCCTATAAGAACCTTACAACTTATTCAGACATCAGGCTCCCTCACAGAACCCTTACTTCGGGCCATCCAGATAGCTCTTCTCTGGCTTAGACTATCCAGGTTCCTCCAGATATACTTATGCAGTCCACCGACCATCGCTGACCGAGCACGTGCCCCATTTAAGCAATTAGGGATTCCTATTATCTTCTCCTATTGCTCTGCTGATATTTGCAACAAGCTTATATATACTATTTTATATTGCTATAGAGATTTTCCTACTAATACTATACGGCTATCAAGCGATAGGTGGCTTCTCACCCCTTATACCCATGCTCATTATAAAGCCTCTCAATGATCTTAGTTTATTCATCTTGGTTTTCAATCACTTATTTATTAGGTTAACCAAGACAGCCTCTTCAAAAAAGCATTAAGCCAATAAGGCGATACTTTATAGCAAGCCTCCTGATTTTACGGAACTCCTTTGCAGGTAAGCCTGCTGGGCGTTGGGCAGTGCTCAGGTACTCTCTAATAAGCTGATGTTCCACTCTATATATAGGCCTATCATGCCTATTATTAGTACTGGCTGAGTCATTAAACCCTTCATTATTCAGTATTCCTAGAAAGAATGTCTTCTCATAGGTAATGATTTGCGGTCCAGATAAGTATAACGCCCCTAGGGTGCCGTTAAGCCACTCCTCGTCTTCATGGTGGGAGACATCTTTCATCATAAGACCTTCATATTTTCTTGATAACCTATCAGCTGCTGAATTCCTTGTCCCCTTAATATAATAAACTTCAAAGTCCCAAAATAATAGCCACGCTAGCCATCTGGTAACTAATACTCCAGCAATATCTGAGGTAGGCTAATTCAGTTAAGTAACTAGTATATTAATATCCGTCTCTATAACAAACTTAACCCTGTACAGGTAAAGCTTGAATTTCTTAAGGATTTTTATTAATACCTGACACTCCAGTTTTATAGCATCCTATTTTCATTCTAATACTAACTAAATCCCACTCTTATATCAAGCCACTATTCGTTAACCATCAGGCTGTACCTAGCCTAAGGTGCCTCCATAGCCATCTCCGCTTATATCAATATTCATAATAATTTCTCTAGCGCCTTCACCATAATCGATAGGTTATAGAGCCGGTAATCTGGTTAGAGTATCCTGAAGCACTCGTATTACTGCCCACTATTCTTTACCCTAGACAAACTTCTATCCTTTCCAAAATAGCTGAAAAATAGGCTTAGCAATTATTACAAAATCTTTGATCTAAACATAGTAGTATATATAGACCCTAATAAATGCTCTGGCTCCTTTCTAAATTATAGGTTCAGGCTAATTCAGAATCACTTCTTATTTAGTATGATTAGGGTGTCTCCTATCAGTATCATAATAGTAACTGACAATAGTCACTCCTTCAGCTCCTATTTCCAGTTTCTTTCCAGAGACGGTTGCCCCTAAATATTTAACAGCCAAAAGCATCTTACTAACCTATTATAGATGCTCAAGTATATAGTGATGTACGCCTGGCAGTGCCTCCTTATTATTATATATTATTCTCGGGCCGCCACATACTCCATTATCCATATATACCCTAGTATAATATTATACTAGTACTATAATAGCTTAGGTTACATAACAGAACTGGGCGACAGAGTTGATAGCTCCCTGTGGTAAGGTAGTCTAGCGTAAGAGACCGAGTTCTGTCTGGAATGAAGTTAGGTCTCTGCTTTCTCTTACCAGCTCTAGCTGATTATATCCTGAAAAGAAGTCCATAACTATCATAAAAGTGTATCCAGTATAGCATTCAGAAAACTCATCAGCTAAAGGGGGTATAAAGGCATCTTATATTATTACTCAGTTAATATATATCACGGAATTAATAAGTCTATAATTCCTATCCTTCTTTTTAACAAGGAAGAAAGGATTCCTATAAGGCGTATGACTTCTTTCCAAATGGCCGGAGGATATCCTATCCTGAAGCATTTCCGTCACTATTTTACTAAGTACTTTTGGTATATGAAATGGTTTCGCTTACTAAGGTTCATAAGGAATAATACATATAACCTATAGGGGGGCCACCTTAGGCTTAATCCTCCCAATTTCCAAGAAGTCCCAGCTGAGTGCAGCCTCCCTTCTAAACAATACCTCCTTAATTAACAACTTCTCCTGCGGTATAAAGCCAGAGCTAATCTTCATTACCTATAGTCTCTCCTGCGTAAGCCTAACCGCATAAGGGAACCACATAGTTCTGGGCTTAAACCATTCATCTAATATAGTCACGCCTTCCGGTATGGCTTGCTATCTGTGCGCTACTAGGACTTTCTTAAACTAATCAATATTATTACTAGGAATTAAACCGTTCTCTAGTAGGGCTGCAGCAGGCCGCACTTTATCCGCCTTTTTCTTATATAATGTTAGGATATGCAGTTCCTTACTCTTTTACTTAACCTATTATTTCTTACCTAAGCTCTTTATCTACCTCTTCATTGCCTTTTTCTAATATCTTATCTCCCCTACCATAGTCCTTAAATCCATGATACTTGAAGGCTGGACCTATTTAAGCTCTATGCTTCTATCATGCCATTACTAATCATATGGCATAAACCCTACTTGTCTTAAATTTTCCGGAATCAGTAAGGCGACATTACCTTCAGAATGCAAGCCGCCTAATCATTTCCTAATAACTCTTCTATATCTACCTTAATTTGCGTTTTATTATCTATTGGTGGATATTCAGAGATTGCTACAGCAGCTTGCCAGCATATGCTCCTGCTACTATCAGGTGTATGCGCTTGATAAATATAACTTCCATCCCCTATATAGTAGGTTTTAAGCTAGGCTAATAATATCTAATCAGTTCCTAGAATTACTTCAAGACTAAGATTTCTAAACATAGTAAAGATAACTGGGTTATATGTGATATCGGAACCAGCAATATTAATATATACAGACACCTAACCAATATAGTGCATAGCTCCTTTATTAGTGGCCCTCATGTTCTTCAGGACGGTCATGCCTCCATGGATCTGATTAAGCACTAGGCCTTGCTCTTTCGCAAATTCTTTGCTTAAGTAGTTAGTATATGCTCCAGTATCTATCAGTACCCTGGATTTATGTCTTGATCCTCCAATATATACAGCCACTATTAGTAGAGGTGCTGAAATTCTCTGTTGGTTTTATAGTCTATCCTAATAAGTGATATAGTCACTTATTAATTCCCAGACTATAAAATTACTACTATATATTATACTAATAATTATATCCTCTCTCTTTACTTTTACTCCAGTCTTCTAAGTATTGACTTCCTTAGTTCGCTTTCAGCGCGCTTCTTTAGTAGCCGCTAGCTGGTCCCTTATAATATTGGCAATTAGACCAGGCAGAGACTGATAGATGGCATTCCGGATCTTAGGTATAAGCTATAATGATTCCATGAGAGAGATTTCAATAGTACTGTTCATTAGGCGCTTAGTAAATAAGACTACTATCTGCTTATAAAGGACTTCCTTTAGGTAGTTCTTCAGGGTAGGCTTGCTCCCTACCTGGTCAGCCACCTGAGTCACTATAGCTGGCTCTTCTTTTTTTTGTAAGGTACCACTTCTTACAGTCTTGATAGTAGCTCTTATTCCAGATAACTGACTCTCAGAAACCATATATGTCCCTACTTCTCATACAACTTAATCATATTCCATAAAATAACTGCTACTAGTATTCTTACAAATTAATTGAACTTTAGTAGCCTATCTTCCTATAGTTTATTGCTTTATAAGCTCATCAATCTGCTCATATTGCGTCTTCTTGACCTAGCTGTATCTGTTTAGCGGAATCAGATCTTGGCTACTACTAACCGGCCCCCAGTGAAATGCCTTTACCTCATGATCCTAATAGATTTGCCTACTATCCATTAGGGGTATGAGTAATAGGCACCTTATTATATAATAGTAAGACTGGTTATTGTTCGCGCAGTACCAAAGCTCTACTAAAGCCTGGTCTTAAGATGGTATTACTAGTTTATATAAGCTTATTTCAGTAGCTGAGTTTTCTGTTCTTGGTACCGCGGCTTTCAGATACGTATTTAGGAACAGATCCTTAATATAGTTAATGATATATCCTATCTATATACTATCTTATTTCCTACTTTTAAGGATTAGATCCTTATAGATAGCTATATATTGCTTCAGGCTATCTATTATTACTATACCAACTCATAGATTATTAATACTTTGCTAAAGGTCTTTATCCAGTCTTAAGGGGTTGGTATTTCTTCTTAAGATCCCTAGGTACTAAGTTTTTATTACAGTCTTTAGTTGCCCTTCTGTGGGACCAGCCTTCTTAATCTGTTATTGATACTGGATACTTTACATAACTTATCTTGCCGCTATAACCACACTTGTAAAGTCCGGGATGGCTTATTACTACTTACTAGAGGGGGTAAGCTTATTACTGATGCTATCCAGGATCTGATCTTATCAACTCTCTAAGAAACCCTTTAAAAATATCTGGACTAGCTGGAAGTTTCCTATCCTTCCCTTACTCAGCATTTCCAGGCCTATTCTATGAAACTTAGTGATGTATACTAAGGAAGTCATAATATTATCTTCCTGTATAACCTTAGCCAGTATCCTTAAGTATGATTTACTTCTTTTTATAACCTAGCCATCTGAGTTGCTAAACTCGTCTATCAGGCTCCTTTAAAAGGCTATCCAGTTGCTTAACTTATATCTATCCAGGTAATGGATTCTTAGTCTTAATCCTGGCTGAGTATTAATCACCAGCTCTTTACACTAGCTTTCCTTAGGTACCCCTTCTTATTCCAGCTTAACCTCGAATTCTTCCAACTAATCACTAACATCCAGGCTAGTAAACTAAAGCACCTCCTTCCTACATACTTTACCTAGCCTAGTCACTTGTTGCTGAATAAGTAACTATAAGAGGTAAGTAACTTCTGTCTCCTGATATAAGGTAGGTTCTGGACCCCTTATATTTTCTTACCTAGTAATAGGTACTTTAATAGTACTCTCCTCAGCAGTATTTAAAGCTATATCTTTTAATATCTTAAAGTAGTTACTCTTAATAAAAAGATAATAGTAGTAAAAATTAAGTAGTGTTATATAAAATGATCCCAGATCTGAAGTAAATCTCCTCCTTTTTCTTTTATTCTCCCTTCTTTTTCTTCTTTTTCTATAAGCTATTTTCTTCACCTTCTTTTTCTTATCTTATATACTATCCCTATCCTTCTTAATATTTTTCAGATAGTGTAATCTAACCTAAACCAGGCTAAGGAGATAGATTATAAACTTTAACTCTTTTAGGATCCATAATATAATATATCTTAAAATCAGGTAATAAGAGAGTCTTAGGAAACCGGTTTTATCTTTATATGACCAGAGGAGACTAGACAATGAAACCTTAATTTCTTTTTTATCACTACCTAAGGAATAATACCTCAGGTATGATAATCTTAATAAGTTCTAATATCACTATATCTTTCTTCTTATTGGTCTCCTCTGTAGGTCCACACTCTTATTTTTTATCTTAACCTATTATATTTCTAATATTATAAGTAGAGACTATCCTCCTTTAGATTTTAGGTGTAGCCTTACTTCGGGTACTAATTATAAAGGTTTTAGGCTGACCGCTACTTCAGGGGGTAGGTCACTCGATGTCAAGGCCTTCCTAAAGGTAAGAAAATTAAGAGGGAGAGAGAAGCCTCCTACAGATGGGAACTGTAAAGAAGCTTAGAAGTAGGATAAGATAATTAAGATAAGGGTATAAAAGAAGATAAAGTAAATAGGGAAGAATAAAGTAAAGATAAAGTAAAGTAAAGCAAGGTGTTACGAGGTAACATGGTGATCACGTGAAGGGAGAGCGATCATGTTGATCATTCATGATCGAGGTGATCAGTCTGCATAAGCGAAAGGTTGTGATTCGCTCAGAAGGATTGAACGAATCAGGAATGCAGTTAGTGATCAGTCTGATCATTCATGATCAGAATGATCGCTGAGAATCAGGCAACAAGGACACTGGAACAAAGGTCTATATAAACATCCTGTCCCTACTGGCATTACACCTCTTTGTGATTCAACTGTCTAGTTTACCTAGTAGTTAGTTTGAATACCTTCTCATACTTCTGAAGCTCATACCGTTCTAAGTCACAAACATAACTATCTTATTATATTCCTTCCTTAATAAGCTCTTGTTATACATTGTTCCTCTGCTCTAGGAAGCTAAACCCTTCCGAAGTGGCTTACATTAGTGAAGCTAGTCGGTATCAGGAAAGTATTCCTAACAAAAGTTGAATCACCGAACCATTGGATAGGGCAAGGAACAATATCTTATGTCTACTGTCTCTAAGAGAAGTAGCGGAAGTCAACAACAGTCTGGTCCACCAAAGAAGAAGGTTGAGGTTACTTCAAGTACCAGTGCTGCTGGGCCATCGACACACAGAGCAGCAGTACCTCCGCCACCTCCGCCACCACCAAGAGATCCGGAAGTCCTACCAGACGCTCAATTGTTTGACGATTCTGATTCATCCGACTCGAATTCTGATTCTGGAAGCGAGAACCTCTTTGACGACGATATGGCTTGACCGAAAGTGAATCCACCTAAACCCTTTAAGGGGGAATGATCCAAATATGAAGCTTTTAGGTCTCAGCTTGGGATTTATATTTATTGGAACCAGGATAAGCTCGACTCTGAGGAAAAGAAAGTCATATGTGCTGTATCCTACTTAAGGGGAAGCGCATATACTTGGATCCAGAGACGGGTTGATCAATACATCTTGAAGAAAGGAGACGTTCCGCACGATGTCAAAAGGATCTTCCAGAGTTATTCAGTATTTATGGGAGAAATGGATTAGTACTTTTAGCGAGTTGATGAAGCTCATCTAGCTGAAAAGAAGTTATTAGAACTATGCCAAAAGTTAGATGCAAGTTCCTATACGGTCGAATTTGAGAAATGGGCGGCAATTTTGAAATGGAACGACGACGTACTTCGAACAAAGTTTTTTGCAGGACTCAAACCAGAAGTCAAAGCTCAGCTACGGCTTAGGGAGAAAGAGATATCTACCCTTACTGAGCTCATTGAATCTGCAATTAGGGTCGATTCCATCTTATTTAAAAACAAACTCGACAGGCAAGGAAAGATACCTAGATACCAACCCAATCACGGGAGACCATGACGTTCTACAGATTACTATGGACCGCAGCCTATGGAGATTAATAAGCTCCAGAAAGGCGATCAAGCCCTGAGAAAGCCCAAGAATTTTAAGAAAAATTCGGGAAATTGTTTTAAGTATGGCCAACCAGGACATTTTACTCGAAACTGTTTGAAGCCTAAAAAACAATTGATCAAGGCTTTGAGAACTGGCGCGCAAGCACAGAAGATTGCTATGCTTAGGAAAGGCTCTCACAGTACTTACCATTGGGGACTGAATCAAAACATGGGACCACGGGATGAAACGGCAATTCAGGGAATTTTAGAACGACACCCAGATATTCGAACAAACATGGCTCATAAGTTCCATTAGGTGTTACCAATTAGCCATTGCCAAGTCCAGGATTATGGATTTTGGGAGCACAGTGAAAATAAGGACCCAGGAGAACCATCATAGGAATATCCTTATGGACCACCTAAGGTTTCGTTCACGCAAGTACGACGAATACTCCAGATTGAGGGTATTAAGAGCAACGATTGTCACGTGCATCATGAGCACCTTCCAATCAATCTCTGCACGGCTTGGGGATGCCAATGTCCAAGGCACCGAATACCATTGATGCAATGGGGAACCCTTAATGAAGAAAATATGTCAATTAATGTTGGACCATCACCACACGGAATCCAAAGTGCAACTGGAAATCTCGATCCCGAAAAAAATGAGTTAATGGAAAATGTCTATAAATGTATCATGAAACTTATCTATATGACTAATGATTCGACAAGAAGGGCTATTATATGGGTTTTGCCTAAGGACCCGTACTATATTGGATTTCAGATGAACGCGGACCCAGATTCTGAAGATCCGCAGAAGTTATATCGACTGAACCTGTAAATAACAAAAGTAATGTCCAACCCGGATGGAAGTTCCGAGGAATGGGAGTCAGGCGAAGA
>NW_015622342.1:8027-8816 GCF_000836295.1 Verruconis gallopava | reverse complement strand
ACTTAGTACAGCACTGCCGAATAGATAGTTGATAATCTCATTAGTTCACTTCACGTGATAACTTGAGTAGATCGCTTCTAGTGGTTCCGTGACAGTTCCATTCTCTTTCTTAAAAATAAATTATTTTCCTATTGCGCAGTCCCAACAGTTAATATGTACGGAATTGATGATAACATTTTGGAGAGTTTTCTGTCCTTTAATTGCTTAGAATAGGTATAAGTAATAGTATAAACACAAATCAGACCTTATAATGGCAATTTTCCTGAGCTTTGGGAAGTAGTCTGGATTTAACGAAGCTGCAAACCAAGCTACCTCATCGTCATTGCATGCACTGAGACCCTCTAGATGGAGACTTACCAGATTTCTGGCATTCATCTACTGGCATAGAGTATCTAATTAAGATTAGTATTATGAGCAAATTAAGCTAGCAGCGGATACCTTAGGTCAGTTTCAAAAGGATGGATATATTTGAAAATCATATGAAGTAGCTTAAGCGGAAGATGATTCATAGGGAGGTTAAGAAATAACGGGGAATCCCTTAGGAAATATTAAATAGGCCATATTAGCACTGGTTTGCTTTCCAACTTTCAGATTTTAGATCTTAGCCACTGTCACGGGGCTACCCCATGACACATGACTGGCACCATCCTGTTGCCTGTCCGATCAAAGCAACACCGACATCAGCCAACCGAGCTCCTGAACTGGACTGACTTCCTAATCTGATTTCGCCGCGCGCGCGCCTAAATCCCAATTAGGAAAGGTATGATAAGGCCCCCTTTATATTGTAAA
>NW_015622342.1:0-979 GCF_000836295.1 Verruconis gallopava | reverse complement strand
AAGGACTTCTTTCAGACCTTCTCTTCTTCATGCAACGTCTTGACTCTTGTACAATACTTAGTACAGCACTGCCGAATAGATAGTTGATAATCTCATTAGTTCACTTCACGTGATAACTTGAGTAGATCGCTTCTAGTGGTTCCGTGACAGCCACAACTTAGAACACCAATAGAATATTTGAAGCACTTGATCCCCCAGAACTTGTTTTTTTTTTAAAAAAAAAATCTAGTAAGCAGAGTACTGCGACATCAAATTAAATAACCCTAGTCTATAAGGTAAATATGAATTAAAGCTCAACAAATAATGTATCTCCTGTTTCTGAAGCACAGTCGATCAAGTCCTCAGCACAATGTTGATCGAAGCTAACCTCTTGCTTCGGTGAATCTGCCAGTTGTTTTTCATCTAGATAATGTTCCAACTGTGAGGCAAGGCCTGTAGGAATGTGGTCGAATGTCGGAACTTCAAATCCAGTAACAGGCTGATAGTTTCGGGCCACCATCATATAACCTGTAAATTTCCACATCTGCTCCTCAAATATCCTGTATATCTGGAGGATCTCTTTCGCTTGTGATCGAGTTAAGCCAAAGAAATTATCTTTCTTATGGTTAGTCGGAAACCTGGTTTTTTAGAGAACTTACTAAGTAGAATAATTATATCGGTCTGTAAATTTCGAAAGAACTTAAGAAGGTCTGTAGCCAGTAGTCGGAATGCAGTGATTTCGATAATACTTTGAGGTTCAGAAGTTAAGGTCTATTAAATTAGTGTGTACTATAGATAATCTATTATTTGACTTACACCGCATCTAAGGAGTGCAGAAACTATATTCTGCATGCTTCGGATTTCATCCAATTTTTCATTATTTATCTCTTGCTTCCTGTCCTCTCTGTCACAGAACCACTAGAAGCGATCTACTCAAGTTATCACGTGAAGTGAACTAATGAGATTATCAACTATCTATTCGGCAGTGCTGTACTAAGTA
>NW_015622341.1:5660-8843 GCF_000836295.1 Verruconis gallopava | reverse complement strand
GGATTATCCAAATCCACCGCCCAATTTGGATTGTGGCTTATTGGATAAATCCGAATGGATCTATCCAATTAGATCCACCCAATCAGCACACTGTTTATGGGTTCCTAGGCTTCGTAAACTTTTACTACTATTTTATTAATAATTTCTTAATACTAGCCACCCCGCTTACCCAGCTTACTTAAAAGGATATCCCCTTCCTCTAAATAACCACCTACTAGAAAGCTTTTAATTATTTGAAGACGGCCTTTACTATAGTACTTATTTTACGATACTTTAACCTCTTACTACCCTATATAGTAGAGGCAGACTCCTCCAACTATTATTTAGGAGGAGTACTATTGTAAGAGGATAGCGAAGGAGTCCTTCGCCCTATTACTTACTTCTTAAAAAGACTGAGCCCAGCTAAATATAACTATAAAATTTATAATAAGGAGTTACTAGCTATTATCTAATACTTTAAATAGTAGTAACCTAAATTAGAAGGAGTAGTATATCTTATAAAGGTACTAAGTAACTATAAGAACCTGTAATACTTCTATACTATAAAATAGCTTAGCTATAGATAAGTTTAATAGTTAGAGTACCTATCATGCTTTAACTTCAGAATTATATATTAACCAGGTACCTAAGGTTAAAAACCTGATACCCTAATATAACACTCTTAGGATTAGTTTATTTAAGAGGAGGTCTACTATTTTCATTAGTAAATATTACTGCAACCAGAAATCTTCGACTTTAGGCTAATAGAGATAGACTAGTTAATTAAATAGATTATTAAGGAGGAGTATGCTAATAATAAATTTATTACTAAGGTCTTGTTAGGAATACTTTCCTGATACCGACTAGCTTCACTAATGTAAGCCACTTCGGAAGGGTTTAGCTTCCTAGAGCAGAGGAACAATGTATAACAAGAGCTTATTGTGGAAGGAATACAATAAGATAGTTATGTTTATGACTTAGAATAGTCTGAGCTTCAAGAGTATGAGAATGTATTCAAACTAACTACTAGGTAAACTAGACAGTTGAATCACAAAGAGGTGTAATGCCAGTAGGGACAGGATGTTTATATAGACCTTTGTTCCAGTGTCCTTGTTGCCTGATTCTCAGCGATCATTCTGATCATGAATGATCAGACTGATCACTAACTGCATTCCTGATTCGTTCAATCCTTCTGAGCGAATCACAACCTTTCGCTTATGCAGACTGATCACCTCGATCATGAATGATCAACATGATCGCTCTCCCTTCACGTGATCACCATGTTACCTCGTAACAGGTCTATTATTAATTTAGTAAGGGTAAGCGCAAATCAAAACTGATTATACTAGCTAAGTGCGAGGTTATTAATAATCACCTATATTATAGAGGCTGAATAGTGGTCCCTGATAATGATAAACTGAAGATTAAACTACTTTAATATATATATAACTCTCCTATTAAGGGCTACCTTAGTTACTCCTGGACTCTAGAACTTCTATTATGCTATTATTATTGGCTAAAGATATATGAATTAGTAAGATATTTTGTAGCCTCCTATTATATCTACTTATGAGTAAAAGCCTGGAGGACTACCTATACCAGTATACTAAAGCCCCTGCCCGTACCTGAATAGTGCTGGTGTGATATTTTAGTTAACTTTATAATTAAACTATCTATATTTAATAGTAATATAAATATCATAGTAGTAGTAGATTACCTGTTTAAATAGTGATATTTTATTAGATGTTCTAAGATTTTAGTGCCCGCAGTCGCCTAACTATTCCTCTGTTATATATGAAAACTCTATAACTTACTAGATATAATTATATTAGACTAGGGAAGCACATTTATATCGCTCTTTTAGAGATACTTATATAAACGCCTCTGTATCAATACCTGCCTATTAACTGCCTATCATCCTGAAATAGACAGCCAAACTAAATACATAAATAGGGAAATAGAGTAGTACCTGCGAAGCTTTATAGACTATATATAAGATAATTGGGATAACTAGCTGCCTATAGCAGAATTTACTACTAATAATAGCTAAAATAAGATAATAGGAACAACACCATTCCTGGTAAACACTGGCCAGCACCCGCGAATGGGTTTTGAGCCACCCTCTGATAATCTATAGTCTCTAATAGTTAGCAATATTAACCGCTTTATAAGCCAGATATATAAACTAAACTGACACTTATATAATAAAATAGCCTAGGCCCAGGCTGTCTATACTGAAAAGGCTGATCGTAATAGGCAAATAGGACCTAACTATTAGGTAGGTAATTAGGTTTAGCTGAACTTAAAGAATATATATAGCCACTATTTAACTAAGAAACTGGACTGGAAGAATGCGGGCCTATATAAAATTAAAAAAAAAGTGTTACTCTATATATATAAATTAAAGCTACCCAGTTTAGTGTATATATAGCCTATAATTAATATATTAAACCTAATACCATTAACTAGCTATAAACCACTGCCCAGCTAGTAGTAGGAGCCACCACCCCTAATCAAGATTAATGGAGAAGATGAATACCTGGTTGAACAGATCCTAGATACATGAATCCGCCGCCGCTAACTACAGTTCCTGGTTAAATAGTATAGATATAATAATCTAGATAATAATATCTAGGAATCTAAGGATACTCTATTTAAAATAGCAGCTCTTACTAAGTATGAAATATAAAATATATCCTATATTAAGTAATTATAATATAAGCTCTAAGGCTATAATAACCTAACCTAAACCTAAATAACCAAGCCTAAATACCTGAACCTAAGTAACTAAACCTAAGCGCCTGAATTTAAACAACCGGGCCTGAACACTTAAACCGGAATATCTGATGATCTGGACCTGAATGTTAGGAATACTTTCCCAATACCGACTGGCTTCACCAATGTAAGCCACTTCGGAAGGGATTAGCTTCCTAGAGCAAGGGAACAATGTATAACCAGAGCTTATTAAGGAAGGAATATAATAAGATAGTTACGTTTGTGACTTAGAATGGTATGAGCTTCAGAAGTATGAGAATGTATTCAAACTAACTACTAGCTACGCTAGACAGTTGAATTACAGAGACTGAAATATCTGTAGGGACAGGGCGTTTATATAGACCTTATTCTTGATATCCTTATTGCCTTACTCCTAGCGATCATTTTGATCATTATTGAGCGAAATGATCGCTTCTGCCAATCGGCGTT
>NW_015622341.1:0-835 GCF_000836295.1 Verruconis gallopava | reverse complement strand
TTTGATCATTATTGAGCGAAATGATCGCTTCTGCCAATCGGCGTTCCCTTGGTCGTTAGTCATTGGTCGGCGCGCTCATTTTGCTCAATACTGAGCGAAATGATCGCTCCTACCAATCAGCGTTCTCCTGAATCTACTCACGTGTTACTTCGTAACACTGAACACCTAAGCTTGAACTTCCAGAACTCCCTCCTCAGGCCCCTCTCTAGAGGCTTTACCAGTTAGGAGGGGGGTACTATTATAGGGTTACCCCTATAATATATAATTAATACTATCCTATTACCTATCTGATTAAAGTAGTACTAATATCAGCTAATATAACCTAATATAACCTAATATTACCTAACATTAGCCAACTGGACTCCTAAACTAAACTGACTTCCTAATTTGATTTCACCGCGCGCACACCTAAATCCCAATTAGGAAAGGTATGATAAGGCCCCCTTTATATTTTTAGCAAGAACTACTTTTAGGCCTTCCCTTCTATATATAATATCTTAATTATTATATAATACTTTAGTATAGTATAACTAAATAGATAGTTAATAGCCTCATCAGTTTACCTCACGTGACAACTTAAGTAGATCACTTCTAGTGGTTCCGTGACAGGTACAGCCTTACTTCGGGCGCCAATTATAAAGGTTTTAGGCTAACCACTACTTTAGGGGGTAGGATATTTAATATTAAGGCCTTCCTAAGAGTGAGAAAATTAAGAGGGAGAGAGAAGCCTCCTATAGATAGGAACTGTAAAGAAGCTTAGAAGTAGGATAAGATAGTTAAGATAAGGGTATAAAAGAAGATAAAGTAAATAAGGAAGAATAAAATAAAGATAAAG
>NW_015622340.1:0-8969 GCF_000836295.1 Verruconis gallopava | reverse complement strand
CCTTATTGCCTTACTCCTAGCGATCATTTTGATCATTATTGAGCGAAATGATCGCTTCTGCCAATCGGCGTTCCCTTGGTCGTTAGTCATTGGTCGGCGCGCTCATTTTGCTCAATACTGAGCGAAATGATCGCTCCTACCAATCAGCGTTCTCCTGAATCTACTCACGTGTTACTTCGTAACAGGTAATTCCTAAGAATAGATTTTATTAAACCCTGGGAAAGAGATAGAAATATTATTCTGCCTGCCTTTAATTAGCTTCACTCTACAAGAATAGGAGGTGTTAAGGAGGGAGATCTTACCTATGGCCTCTCACTTCTCGAGCTGATGAGAGCTGAGTTTAAAATATACTACTAGTATAAGAGGATTAATGGGCTTCTATAAATAAGTTATAAAGGATAATTGCAAAATATATATTATAGCTTAAGCTAGTAGCTTATAAAAAGTAATATAGTATACTACCTCCTCTATATAGTGCTTTAACCAGATTATACTTCCTATTTAATAAGCTATCCCTACTATACAGGCCGCAAGGATTAAGGTAATAAAATAGGATTTTATTATATTAATATTAACCTCTGATAGCTTATTAAAGATCATTAGGGATTTAATCAGATTTAAGGATCCCTAAGCCTTAATGGAGAGAATATATATAATTATATAGAAATTTTGCCTGGGATATATAATATACAGCAGCTAAGTAAATAAAGAGATATAATATAAGAATACGGCATAACTTTTGGAGATGGATTCGTGGCTAAGATCTATAAAGAATACTGGGGAAATTATAAGATTAAGAGATTCAAGACTAATTAGATAAAGGTACCCTATAAAGCAGGAGATATATATATTATATCTTCAGCTATACCTTATGGTTTAACAGAAGGCAATACTCATATAAGCTTAAGGAGGACTGTCCTCCCTTAGTTTATTGCAGTTTGTGATAATAATAAAACACTTAAAATTCCTAAAGCAGGTTTTTAGAATAAACTCTCAATAGTATATAAAGATAAGATAAGCAGCCTAGTTACACCCTTAAGACTTATAGTAAAGTATAGGAAAATTCCATATACCTTTCCAGTAGTAGTTGATCTTACTCTATAATATACTATAAGTAAAGCACTTCTTAGAAAAATATAATGGATATCAGCTAAATATATCTTATAGAAGAAGGCTTTTATTTCTGAAAATACACCTTATAATAGATTTAAAGAAATGATTAAGGTAACTAGAGAAGCTATAGCTAGGGAATTTAGAGTATGCTATTAGGAGTTTATCTTTACAGAAATGGTGGCCTTCAGAGATAAGAGCATCATAAAGTATTTACAATAGAAGCCCGGCTAAATCTTAGAAAAGAGGTTTAAACAGCGTTATAGGGAGGCATTCCCTAAATAATTACTAGAGGATAATATTACTAAAGAAGATAAGTTAATAATAGATAACCTACAGAATAAATGCTTGGTTAAAGAGGGAGAAAAATAAAAAAAAAAAAAAAAAAGGGGGAGTATATTACTATATAGGTTATTTTATATATCTTTTTAAGCCTAAGGTTAGGCTCATGGATGGTAGGGGGGGAATTATACTAGGGAAAATAGTTTATACTCTAAAGAATATCATATAATATAGGAGTAAGGGTCTTAGATATTATATAATATAGTAAGAATATATAAAAAGAGAAGGATAAAGAAAGATAAAGGGGAGAGAATAGCTCCAGACAAGAACAAGATAACAGAAAACCAGCTTTACTTTACCTTATACAGAACTTAGCTTTACTTTATCCTACTTTACCTTACTTTACTTTACTTTATCTTTACTTTACTCTTCCCTATTTACTTTATCTTTTTTTATACCCTTATCCTAATTATCTTATCCTACTTCTGAGCTTCTTTACAGTTCCCATCTATAGGAGGCTTCTCTCTCCCTCTTGATTTTCTCACCCTTAGGAAGGCCTTGACATCGAGTGTCCTACCCCCTGAAGTGGCGGTCAGCCTAAAACCTTTACAGTAATATTAATTAGTTTAAAAAAGTTTTAGTGGTATACAGATAGTAAGCTATACTGGAAGGCGTGACTGCGTTAGATGAATGATTTAAGCCCAGAACTATATAATTCCCTTATAGGGTCAGGCTCACACGGGAGAGACTATAGGTAATAAAGATTAGCTCTGGCTTTATACTGTAGGAGAAGTTGTTAACTAAGGAGGTATTATTTAGAAGGGAGGCTATATTTAGCTAGGACTTTTTAGAAATTAGGAAGATTAAGCCTAAGGTAGCCCCTTTATAAGTTATATATACTATTCTTTATAAATCTTAGTAAGCGAAACTATTCTATATACTAAAAATACTTAGTAAAATAGTAATGGAAATACTTCAGGATAGGATATCCTCCGGCTATTTGGAAAGAAGTTATATACCTTATAAAAATCCTTTCTTCCTTATTAAAAAGAAGGATAGGAATTATAGGCTTATTAATTCTGTAATATATATTAACTAAATAATAATATAAGATACTTTTATACCCCCTTTAACTAATAAGTTTTCTGAATACTATACTAGATATACTCTTATAATAGTTGCAGATTTCTTTTTAGGATATGATTAGCTAAAGCTGGTAAGAGAAAGCAGAGACCTAACTTCATTCCAGACGGAACTTGGTCTCTTATGCCAGACTACCTTACTATAGGGAGTTACCAACTCTATTGCCCAGTTCTGTTATATAACCTAAGCTATTATGGTACTAGTATAATATTATACTAGGGTATATATAGATAATAGAGTATATAGCGGCCTAAGAATAATATATAATAATAAGGAGGTACTACTAGGCGTATATCACTATATACTTAAGTATCTATAATAGGTTAGTGAGATACTTTTGGCTATTAAATATTTAGGGGTAACTATCTCTAGAAAGAAACTGGAAATAGGAGCTGAAGGAGTGACTATTATTAGTTACTATTATAATATTGATAGGAGATACCCTAATTATACTAAATAAGAAGTGATTCTGAATTAGCCTAAACCTATAATTTAGAAAGGAGCCAGAGTATTTATTAAAGTCTATATATATTATTATATTTAGATTAAAGATTTTATAATAATTACTAAGCCTATTTTTCAGCTATTTTGGAAAGGATAGAAGTTCATCTGGGGTAAAGAATAGTAGATAGTAATGTAAGTACTTTAGGATACTCTAATCAGATTATCAGCTCTATAACCTATTAATTATAGCGAAGGTGCCAGGGAAATTATTATAAATGTTAATATAAGCGGAGACAGCTATAAAGGTACCTTAGGCCAGGTGCAGCCTGATGGTTAATAAATAGTAGCTTAATATAAGAGTGGGATTTAGTTAGCATTAGAATAAAAATAGGATGCTGTAAAACTGGAGTGTTAGGTATTAATAAAAATCCTTAAGAAATTCAAGCTTTATCTATATAGGGTTAAGTTTATTGTAGAGACGGATACTAATACACTAGTTATTTAACTAAATTAGCCTGCCTTAGATATTACTAGAGCGTTAGTTACCAGATGGCTAGTATAGCTATTATTTTAGGACTTTAAAATTTATTATATTAAGGGGATAAGGAATTCAGCAGCTGATGGGTTATTAAGAAAATATAAAGGTCTTATAATAAAAGATATCTCCCACTATAAAGATGAGGAGTGGCTTAATAGTACCCTAGGGGTATTATACTTATCCAGACTGCGAATTGTTACCTATGAGAAGACATTTTTTCTAGAAATACTAAATAATAAAGGGCTTAATAACTCAGCCAGTACTAATAATAGGTATAATAGGCCTATATATAGAGTGGAATATCAGCTTATTAGAGAATACTTAAGTACTGCCTAATACCTAGCAGGCTTACCTGCAAAGGAGTTCTGCAAAATTAGGAGGCTTACTATAAAGTATTGCTTTATCAGCTTAATGCTTTTTTAAAGAGGCCATCTCAGTCAACCTAATAAATAAATAATTAAAAACCAAGATAAACAAGCTGAGATCATTAAGAGGCTCCATAATAAGTATAGGTATAAGAGGCGAGAAGCCACCTATCGCTTGATAGCTATATAGTATTAATAGGAAAATCTCTATAATAATATAAAATAGTATATATAAGCTTATTATAAATATTAGTAGAGTAATGGGAGAAGATAATAGGAACCCCTGATTGCTTGAGTAGGGCATATGCTTAATTAGTGATGGTTGGTAGACTATATAAGTATATCTGGAGGAACCTGGATAGTCTAAGCCAGAGAAGAGCTATCTGGATAGCCTGAAGTAAGGGTTCTATAAGGGAGCCTGATATCTGAATAAGTTATAAGGTTTTTATAAGAAGATATCCTTAGTTAATAGGGATACTTTAAGTAGCTTAGTTATAATAGCGGTACTGAAAATAAGCTTTAAACTAAAGTACTACTAAATCTATATTAGATTAGAAAGGTTCAGATATCTCCTTATAACTCTTATATTATAGGAGGGATAGAGGTTAAGTATAAGTCACTTCTAGCAGCACTTATAAGGGTAATAGATAGAGAAAGATTGCTATAGAAGCAATACCTGCACTCTATACTTTAGGCAGACTATATAATAGTAAAGGACCAGATAAGTATAATACTAGCTTAACTAATACTTAGGGAGGAGTATATTCTACTAATTAAGCTTAAGTATTAGATATAGTAGACCCTGCCTTAGACCAGCGTGCGCTCTACTGTAGACCTGCTAGAATTATAAATAAGGCAGATTAACCAGAGGGACGATGATATTAAGGAAGCTAAAGCTTAGCTAGAAAGAATATAAGGAAAGGTAAATAAATATTAGGAGGATGACTGTTATAGTAATAGGAGGAATAAACCCCTAAAGGAGGGAGATTTTATCCTATTATATAATATTTAAGTTATTAAGGATTTCAGGAATAAGCTTATATTTATATAGCTGGGTCTATATTATATTTATTCAGTTCTATAACTTACTAAGACTGAGGAGTCTACTAGGATATACCTACTAGAGGAGCTTAATAGAACTGTTATATATATATTAATATAAGGCGACCGGCTAAAGAAGTTTATTATATTTAAGAATATATTAGTAAGGTAAATTAATGCTAATTACTACTATTAAATTAAAGATATAGATAAGGATAATATAAAGACTATAATACTAAGTAAGAATGAATCTATTAGGTTAGGTGAGGCTGCAAGCTCAGAAAGTAGCGAAGAAGAATAAGACTTACCCTACTAACCAAATACTTAATATTAGGCGTGTTAGTAATAAGCTAAAGATATAAGTTAATAATTTATTAAAATAGATATTTAAGACCTACTAGGCTTTAACTAATCCTAATATTAGGATTTTAGTTATATTTTTGGTTTAAATAGAGTACAGTAGTAGTATTATATAAGAAAGAATATACTTAAAATAGTGTTATTCCTAATTTAATTTTACCATATAGTATGGTAAAATTATACTTAATTCTGATTAGTCTATACTATCCTAATTAATAATACTATCCCTAATTTGATTTTAACACGCAGCGTGGTAAAATCATAGTTAAATATAATTAGTTAGATTATATATAACTGCTCTAGGATAGAAGGTCTTAGATAATAATATTAGTAGAAGATATATAGTAAAAGTATAGTATATAGGGTAATTATGGTAAACCACCAAAAATTACCGGGATTGGTTAAGGATAGTAAAGGAAGGCATTATAATATAGGTAATAAAGGTAATAGAAGGTATTAATAGCTAGAGAAAGCTAATACTAACTATTAAAGATATAGAAGAAAATATAAAAGTATATCTTTAGGTGCTTTATAGCCTGGAAACCTAAGTTAATTAAGGAAGTTACAGTTTCACTTAGGAATTTTCTTGATAAAATTAGGGCAGTACTATCAGAATTATATAATAATAAAAATAGTGAAATAGTAGTATAAGATAAGATGGCTTAGTCAGGATTTAAGAAGTAAGGCAAGTTTAATATATAGGAAGAATTTAGAGCCTTAAAGAATTAGTAAGAAAGGCCTAGTATAAGGATAGAGATATAATTATAAGGTCTACCTAAGACTATAATATAGCGCTATACTTTAAGGGAAAGACTGATATATATAATAAGTATATAATTATAGGAAGGATTTAGGATTATTAGTTCTCTGGATGTAATCTCTAAACTAGAAATAATATAAGATATTAAGGTCTAAAATGAAAGAGCTTAGGGGTTATTAACCATACTTTATAAGAAAGGGGAAAGATATTATAAAGCAGTAGCAAAATTAGCTCAGTGGATAGAGGCATATAGCTAGAGGCTAAACCTAAATAATTGGAGGATGAACATGATTAGTACTGGCTGCAAGTTATAGAATAAGAAAGAAAGCCTGATTTTAAAGATATAAGTACTATACCTATTAGCTACTAAAGTCCTGGTAGATCTATATATAGTATTTATTAAGTACCCTAAACCTATAGAAGGAGTAGCCTTAATCCTCTCTAGTAAGGATATACTAAGATCAGTTCTTTAATATTGTAAGTTAGGAAAAAACAAAGGATTATTATATATATAACTTATTTAGAGGTTAAATATAGTATTAAGGTATAGATTAAGTAATCTTAGGAGAGGTATAAGTAGTAATTTATATTTCTCTAAAAGCGACTTTAATAGGGCTTATATAAACCTCAATTCAGAAAATAAGCCATAAGAGATCTCTCTTAGGACCTTCTAGGAGTGGAAAAATGTTATTTAAGATAAGGGAGTGGTTCTGGCACACTCTAGTAAATATAACCTAATCTATAGTGCTGGGATTAAGGAGGGAAAATACTTTAGAAGAGAAAAGGGTGATATAGAGAAATAGCTACTATAGCCTATTATAGGAAAAGAGCTTTTAAGGATGCTGCCCTATCCGGAATTTTCACTAATCATACCTACTAGGGAGATACTAAAATCTAAGGAAACATTATATAAGAAGCGAGCTAGGTTAAAATCCCTAAGCTTAATATTAAGTTCTCTTATTATATTATCTCCCTCTAAGTAGCAATAGGAGATGACTAACAGCTAAAGGGCAAGCTCTAATCTATAGAGTTCAGTACTATTAACTGTTTTAGAACAGGCTATAAAGCACCTCTATAAAGGGTCCTACTTACCAAATTTAAGTTATATAAGAAAGGAGAGATTATTTATAAGTTTAGTACCTAAAGGTATTGGAATTAAGCTGGGATAATATAAATATATAGTAAGAGATAATAAAGTGGTATAGGTAGCTTAGGAAACTCCTGGAAAGCTCTTAGTAATATAGTATTATAAAGTTATCTATAAATTATAAAGATTACTACCTAATAATATCAATAATCTGGATAAAGATAATATAAAACAGCTTATCTACTTCTGATATTGCTAAGCTACTATATAAGCCTTAGGAATATATAAATATATTTTAGGATTAATATATATTATCCTATTCAGATACCTATATGCAGCTTTAAGATTCCTAAATATCAGTGATATAGCTATAGATAAGAGATATTATAACTAGTTCCTACTATCTGAGCGTCCAGTAAACTCACGAAATCTTCTTAGTATCTATATATATAAAATAGAATCTAGGTTTATAGAAGTATAAAGATTATAGATCGCCCTTTAAATAATTATACATCTATAATAGAACCTAAGGCAATTCCTAAGGACAGATTTTATTGAACCCTAGGAAAAAGATAGAAATATTATTCTACCTGCCTTTAATTAGCTTCACTTTATAAGAATAGGAGGCGTTAAGGAGGGAGATCTTATCTATAGCCTCTTACTTCTTAAGCTAATAAGAGCTGAGTTTGAAATATACCACTGGCATAAGAGGATTAATGGGCTCCTACGAATAAGTTATAAGGGATAACTATAAAACATATATTATAGTTTAGGTTAGTAGCTTATGAGGAGTAATATAATATACTATCTTCTCTATATAATGCTTTAACCAGATTATGCTTCCTATTTAATAAGCTATCCCTATTATATAGGCCGTAAGGATCAAGGTGACAAGACAGGATTTCATTATATTAATATTAACCTCTGACAGCTTATTAAAGATTATTAAGGGTTTAATTAGATTTAAGGATCCCTGAGCCTTAATAGAGAGAATATATATAACTATACAGAAATTTTGCCCGGGATATATAATATATAGTAGCTAAGTAAGTAGAGAGATATAATATAAGAGCGCGGCATAACTTTTGGAGATGGATTCGTGGCCAGGATCCATAAAGAACACTGGGGAAATCATAAGATTAAGAGATTTAAGACTGATTAGATAAAGGTACCCTATAAAGCAGGAGATATATATATTATATCTCTAACCATACCTTATAGTTTAATAGAAGGCAATACTTACATAAGCTTAAGGAGGACTATCCTCCCTTAGTTTATTATAGTTTATGATGATAATAAGATACTTAAAATTCCTAAAGCAGGCTCTTAGAGTAAACTCTTAGCAGTATATAGAGATAAGATAAGTAGCCTAGTTACACCTTTAGGACTCATAATAAAGTATAGGAAAATTCCATATACCTTTCCAGTAGTAGTTAATCTTACTCTATAATATACTATAAATAAAGTACTTCTTAGAAAAATATAATAGATATTAGCTGAATACACCTTATGGAAGAAGGCTTTCATTTCTAAAAATACACCTTATAATAGATTTAAAGAAATAATTAAGGCAGCTAAAAAAGCTATAGCTAGGGAATTTAGAGCATACTATTAAGAGTTTATCTTTATAGAAATAGTGGCCTTCAGAGATAAGAGTATTATAAAGTATTTACAATGGAAGCCCAGCCAAGCCTTAGGAAAGGGATTTAAACAGTATTATAGGGAGGCATTCCCTAAATAATTACCAGAGGATGATATTACTAAAGAAGATAAGTTAATAATAGATAACCTATAGAATAAATGCTTAGTTAAGGAGGGAGAAAAATAAAAAAAAAAAAA
>NW_015622339.1:0-9142 GCF_000836295.1 Verruconis gallopava | reverse complement strand
GAAGTCTCACATGCCAAGACTGAGACTGCCACTTGGCATTGCTTGGCAATGACCCATGTTACCCTGGCTGTACTGACAAGTACGCCGTAACAGATAATTAGGATAAGGGTATAGTAAGATAGAATAAATAAGGAAAGTAAAGTAAAGTAAAGTAAAGCAGGGCAAAGCAAAGTAAAGTTCTATATAAGTGTTAGGAATACTTTCCCAATACCAACTAGCTTCACTAATGTAAGCCACTTCGGAAGGGTTTAGCTTCCTAGAGTAAAGGAATAATATATAATAAGAGCTTATTGAGGAAGGACTGCAATAAGGTAGTTATGTTTATGACTTAGAATAGTATAAGCTTCAAGATGTTAGGAACACTTTCCTAATACCGACTAGCTTCACTAATGTAAGCCACTTCGGAAGGGTTTAGCTTCCTAAAGTAGAGGAATAATATATAACAAGAGCTTATCATGGAAGGAATACAATAAGGTAGTTAGGTTTATAACTTAGAATAATATAAGCTTTAAGAGTATGAGAATATATTTAAACTAACTACTAGGTAAACTAGATAGTTGAATTACGGTGAGCGTAGGTTTGAGTCCAACCCTCCTTATATAGACCTGTTATTTGTTCCTCATAACTAAGTCTTAATCACTCCTAATAAGACTTATGTAAGGGGTGAATGTAAGCGTGATATCAGGATGGGGAGCAATGAGTATGGATTGGTATCAAAACTGACGACTAAGGAGTCAAACTAAGGTGGACACTGTGCGTAGCTTAAATACTGCTTCCCCCTGGAGCACGTGACCCGCGGCCTGAGCGCAGCCGTACCGTGCGTATGTTCCTACTCCGTTCCTCACAACTCTTCCCCCCCTTCCATAGTCTGGTCCCCAGACTTGCTAAGATTGTGTTCCTCTGCTGGTGTGGTGTCGTGTTGGGTGCGTTCCATCTGTCGCTTCCGCCGTTTGTTGTTGTTATTATGTCTCGGTGTCGCGCCGCGTGCGTTGTCGTGTTTGTCTCCGTTGCGTAGCAACAATATTATAGTTTTGATGCTTAATAAAGATATAAATTCTCCTATATTCCAAAATTTGTTCTTCCACCGTTCACATACACACGCACGCACACACACACACAAATACATACACACACACACACACACACACACACATACACACACACATAATAAAATGGCATCTTCACGGCGGTCGGCCGTTCGTTCGTCGGGGGCGAGACGGGGTCCGTCGATGCCTCGCTCCTCGGGTGCGGGTCGTGGGCGTTCCTCGTCTCGTTCCCCGACTCCTCCTTCGCCAACACCCGCGCCGCCATCGTCAAGTTCTCGGCGCGGTGAGGCAAGTTCTGGGCGTGGGCGTGCTCCCCGCCCTCGCTCCCCGTCTCCTCGTTCCCCAACCCCCGTGCCGCCATCGTTGGCATCTCGGCGCGGCGCGGCAAGTTCGAGGCGCCGGCGTCGCGGCAGCAGTATCGAGGCGCCGGAGCCCCCCAGTCGCCGTCGCTGGGTTGCTTTTGAGGTGACGGAATCGTCATCTCCCCAAGGTAGGGGTGAAACCTTGCCTCAGCCAGGGGAGGGGGACGAGGCGGAGGTGGACATTTTTGTCTGCCTCCGATACAGTAAGGACGTTGACCTCGTCCTCACGTGCGACATGCCCATGTTTCAGAAGTGTGCTGGATGCTCGCGCTAGTATCATGAGTGTGAAGAGGTTCGAGTTCTGCCGTTATTGTTGCGTTTCCGTTGCTTCATCTCACAATTTATAGGTCCCTCCGCAATTTGGCCGCTGCTTGGCCCAACTTATTGAGCTCGCCAGAGCTCTAAGAGATTTCGAGGAGGGTGTCGCGTCGACCGTCAGGGTTGACCGAGCTGAATGTATGCGCATGTTTGCGCGCTATAAAACAGCGGTCGAAGCGTTTGTCACGCGCGACAACCGTCTGGGCGGTTACCGCCGCCCAACGTTGGAGGTGATGTTTCGTGACCTGCTGGGTCAAATGCGGCAGCTAGTTCAGGGCATAAATGCCCTAGCTGGCATTCCGTCCTCGCCTGTTAGTGTAGCTTACTGCTAATATGTTAGCTCTGCTAATTCTGTATAGGCTGCTGCGTTACTGGGTTGTTTAGGGGGTGTCCCCCAAATTCCCCCTGAGCTCGTCTTCTCGTCTCGTCATCGCGGTCGCCGGGCCTTCCGGCCCAATTCTTCTCTTGATCGCGCCCCCTCTTCTCGCCAGCGGCGTCACGCCGCCGCTTCTTCCTCGTCCGCGGCGAACTCGTCAAGCCTGGGTGGCTCCGCCCCCCGTCGCCGCGAGGGCTCTGTCGTGGAGCTTTCCTCCGATTTTTCCGATTAAGGATATGATCCTTATATCTTTAATTCATGTAATATATTTAGTATAGTTTCTTTTAATGTATGGCATGTGTTATTTATCTCTTGTATTCCATATGCGTCTTCTCTTTGACCGGTTGTCGAATTCGTCGCGCTTCTCCCGCGTATTGTCTAAGTTTTCTCTTGGCAACCACTGGTTGTATTCTGCAGGGTAACCTTTCCACTTAACCAGGTACTATACGCTATCCTTGCGCTTCTTCTTGTCGAGGATTTCTTCTATCTCCCATTCTTCCTCGTCGTCAATGATTTCTGGGAGTGGCAGGCGATCCGCTGTGTTATCGCCGCCTACGCGCTAATGGTACTTTTCCAGTAGAGAGACATGGAATGTATTCCAGACTTTCCATGACGCTGGTAGCTGCAGTTGATACGCTTGCGTGCCGACTGGTTTAAGGACTCGGAATGGTCTAACAAAACGTGGTGCGAGTTTCCTACTCTGGTGCCTCAGATATAGATATTTTGTTGATAGTAGGATGAGGTTGTTCGTTTTAAACATCATCGGTTCATGCCTGCGGTTGTAGTATTTTGCTTGCTCTTGGCTTGCGTTAGCAAGGTGTTCTTCTAGCTTCTTGCGGACGTCATGGAGTTGCTTCACTCGTTCTTGCACGTCTGGTACTACGTTTTGATTCTCGATGTCGTAATGGACCTCTGGGTGGAACCCATATAGTGCAAAGAATAGGGTTGTGCCTGTTGATGTATTGATACTGTTGTTGTATGCGAATTCGGCAATTGGTAGCAGTTTTACCCATGTTTTCGGGTGCTCTCCGCAGTATGCGCGCAGGTATTCCTGAATCGTTTGATTTTGACGTTCTGTCTGTCCGTCGGTTTGCGGATGGAATGCGGTTCCCATGTGTCTACGTATGTGTAACGTATAGCACAGTTCTGACCAGAATTTACTCGTGAATTTCGGGTCTCAGCCTGAGACAATGCCCTTGGGCAAGCTGAAGCTTCTTATAACCCTATTAAGCAGTATATCAGCAACATTTGCGGCTGTACAATCTTTTGTAGTTGGGGTATAGAGTGCCATTTTTGTATATCTGTTAATAATCACTAAGATAGCATCATATACGCTACTGTCGTGCTTGGACGGCGGGATGCCACTCATGAAATCCATGGTGATCTCTGTCCATGGACGTTCCGGTACAGGTAGCGCCTGTAATTCGCCATACGGGCGGTGTCTCTTCACCTTCACCCGCTGGCATACGTCACATGTCCGCACATATTCTTGCACGTCCTGGCGCATTAATGGCTAGTGGTACTTTCTGCTTAAGAGTTCAACCGTTTTGGTTGCTCCAAAGTGTCCTGCATGAGGGTCATCATGGTACCTTCTCATAAGCTCAAACTTCACTGCCGGGTCGTCCGGTACGTAGGCTCGACCCCGGAACAATAGGACGTCCTAATGGTTCACTGACCAATCGCCTGCCCTCTTCCCGACTCGCTCTTCTAATACGTCACGCTTGCTTTTGGTGATTTCGCATTGAGCTTGCAGTTCTCGTAGAATGTCGGGGATCTCCTTTTCCATATAGGCTGCTTCACCTTCCATGGCTCTCACAACGACACAATATGGGTAGGTGCTTTTCCCTACTTGCCCCGCTGTTCGCTGCCCACGATGCCCGCACTCTTCCCGCGTCCAGGATACGCGAAGACCGTGTAAGGCCGCAGTCATAGCATCACCACAGGGGCTCGCCTCCCTGCACTCTGGACTAGTCCCTGGCTGTTGCCCTGTGTGCCCGATCGCTTTTGATCTGTTTTTAAGCACCAGGGTTGCGCACACAGCACTTTCTGGTAACACCGCCAACTTTTGGCGCAGTGTTGGAAGCAGGTCATCTAACGGTCTTTCTTCTATCATATAGTCTGGGCGTCTCGAGGGCGCATCTGCGGGATTAGACGGACCCGCGCGGTGGTGAAGGACAAAGTCGTACCCCGCTAATAGTATAGCCCATCTGGCTTGCCTGCTATTAAGCTGCGCAACCCTTGCGAGTCCGGTCAGATTTCTGTGGTCCGTATAGACTTTAATTGGAGTAGCACTTCCCTCCAGATAATGCCTCTACTGCTTGAAACACTCCACAATCGCGAGCAACTCTTGATCATATGTCTTGTACCTTGTTTCAGCATCTTTCATCTTATGTGAATAGAATGCCACTGGGCGCCATTAGCCCTCTCTGTCACACTAGGATAATATCCCTGCTATCGCGAATTGCGACGCATCTGTCTCTACCCTGATTAGTAGTTCTGGATCAAAATGTCTGATGACTGGTGCTGTCATGAACGCGTCTTATAGCATCCGAAACGACTGCTCTGCACTTTCAGTCCACTTGAATGGTTTTGTCGGCTTACCATTTTTCATTCCCTTTATAAGGTTGGTTAAGCCTCTTGCAATCTTTGCGTAATCTTTGATGAATCGTCTGTAGAAGTTGCAAAACCCGAGGAACATTTGTGCTTCCTTCAGGGTCGTTGGTGTAGGCCATTCCTTAATGGTCGCTACTCTTGCTCTGTCCATGCGCATACCATCCATCCCGACCATGAAGCCGAGAAACTCAACCTCGTCAGTAAAGAACTCACACTTTTCAAGGTTGCAGTATAGGTCATGCGCTTGCAGCTACGCAAGTATTGCGCGCACGTCCCGCACGTGGGACTCCCAGTCCTCTGAGTAGATGAGGATGTCGTCAAGGTACACGATACATATGGTATTGATGTAGTTCCCTAACGCCTTATTAATATATGCCTGGAATATTGCGGGTGCGTTGGCTAAGCCAAACGGCATCACCAGGTACTTGTAGTGGCCGTAACGCGTGCGAAACGCTGTCTTCCACTCATGGCCTTCCTTAATGCGTATTCTGTAGTACGCGTTCTTAAGATCTAACTTTGTGAAAATCTTTACGCCACTCAGTCAGTCCAGGATTTCTGAAATAAGTGGTAGGGGGTGTCTGTTCTTGATGGTGACCTTATTGAGGCCTCTATAGTCTACGCACAGGCGTAGCTCGCCATTCTTCTTTGGCACGAACAGAACGGGTGCGCCTGCAGGGCTCGTGGAGGGCCTTATCCACCCATTCTGCAGCGCCTCGCTGAGATATTCTCTGAGAGCCTTAAGCTCCTTTGCTGATATGTGGTAGATTGGATAGTGCGGCGGTTCTGCCGTCGTCTCGATTGCGTGGTCTGTGCTCTTGTGGCTCAGCAATATTGTTGCAGCTTCTTTTTCGAAGATATTTGCAAAATCTTGTAATTCATCAGGCAGCGTGCGTTCCGCTTGCGCCTTCTTCAGCTCTGTGCTTAGGAGGAGTATACTGTAGTACTCATCTTCATTAATCTCTTCCTCTGCGCTTATCATGCGCACTGTTGGTACTGTATCTTTAAAGTACCACTTCTCCTGTCCTATATCGAGGAGAATGTCTTGTTGCTTCATAGTAGGTATACCTAGGACAATATGTGATTGCCCTTGGTCTACTACAAATGCAATCGCTGGTACAGTCTTCTTGACTTTATTTGAGTCTTCCAAATGTAGTTTGATTTCATGTACCCCAAAGCAGTCAATATCCGTAACGCCCCCCTAACACAGGTGAGGCATGCGTATATCTGCTTCTGGGAGGTTGAGCTCCTCCGCAAGTCTTGGTGTTATCAGGCTGACATCAGCTCCTGAGTCCAATACAATTTTGACATTCTTGCTGTTGGTGGGGCCCTCAATTATCCTACTTATATTGATTGCTTTCCCTACAGCTTCGAGTTCCGTGCGGGTCGCATGTGTAGAGATCAATGCGACCCCAACGCTTTTCCCTTGTCGGTCGTTTCTCCCTTTGGCTTGCGACAGTCTCGCGCTATATATCCGAACTTATCGCACTTGTAACATCTTATTTTCAACTCTTTCTTTTTATTGGTGGATGGTTCAGGGTCTTCCGACTTGCGTTTCGGATTCGCTGGTTCCCCGCTCCGATTGCGCTTAGGGAATGTATCACTGTCGCCGATCTTTCGTTTTGAGCCCACATTCGCCGTCTCCATCTCCATTTTCTTCTTGGTTTTCTCCCACCTCGTGAGCAGCGTTACGACGCCGCTGCGCGTCTCTGGCATTGTTGGCAGGCTTGCTAGATAATACTATAAGTCTAATCTAAGTTTTGCAATAAGGTTGTTGCGTTTCTCCTTCTCTGTCCATGCAGTGGTCATCTGGGCTTCTAAGGAGGTAAGGTATGCTTCAAAGTCGGCCATAGTTTAGCCCTTCCTTTGGGTCGCTCGAGCGTGTGCCATATAAATGCTTAGCTCGCGGTTTCCCGGATCTTCAAGTTTGTCAAGCAGGAATGTTGTAAGTTCTTCCCATATACTCAGCTTATCTCCTTTGTTTCTGGTATGGTCAGACCAAGTTGTCCTTAAGGAGCTCGTAAGAAATTGTTGGGCCCAGGCCACCCGAACACTTTCTTGCGCGAATCTCCTAGGTGCCAGTCGAAACGCATTTGTAGCGCAGTTGATCCAGTCGGTATACTCCCGCAGTGTTTTTCCTTTGTATTCTGGAAGGTCCTTTGGGTGGATGTCCTTCCCTTGAGGTAGAATGCTTGGTAGCGTTGGTTCGGGGGTTTCAGCATTGGTGTTCTCTAGTTGGCTATCTTCGATTGTGGCGGGGGTATTATAAGTCAACTGCTCTTCGATTGTGGCCTCCATTTGTGCCACTCTCTCTTTTAGCTCTTTGAGTTGGATCTTTCTTTAAAGGTCTGCTTCTCTTTTCTTTAGTTCTCTGATTTGCTCGTCAATTGATGGTGTTGATGATGAGGGTTCTGGTTTAATAGTGGGCATGGAGACGCCGTCGTCGCGCAGTTGTTCCGACATCCTGATACCGGGCCTACGCCTTTGTTTTGGCAAAGAGTCGTCAGAATTATAAGGGGTGAATGTAAGCGTGATATCAGGATGGGGAGCAATAAGTATGGATTGGTATCAAAACTGATGACTAAGGAGTCAAACTAAGGTGGACACTGTGCGTAGCTTAAATACTGCTTCCCCCTGGAGCACGTGACCCGCGGCCTGAGCGCAGCCGTACCGTGCGTATGTTCCTACTCCGTTCCTCACAACTTATATATATAGTCTTATTTATTAAGACTAAAACTAATATAGAAAGTCTTATATATTAAGACTAAGACTATAGCTTAGTATTACTTAATAATAATCTATATTACTCTAACTATACTAATAAGTACACTATAATATTATTCCCCTTTTTAATAAGCTTGTCCTAAGTATTAGTTTATTTAAGTATTATTTCATCCCTCTTTTAAATCTAATAATGTTTTATTCCACTTTATCTTTAAAAGATTTTAGTAGGGTTTTATAAATAATATACTTTTACTATAAAGTAAAGTAAGTATATAGTAAAATTAAGCTCTATAAAGATATAGTAATTATAGTATATTAAAATTACTTTAAATATAGTATCTATTATATCTTTATATCTGGAATAAAATTAGTAAAATATATTTCCTATACTTTAAAAGGAATTACCTATATTAACTTATCCTAGGCCTTCTTAGATAAAATTAAGGAGGAAGTAAGGTTATAAATAGATACTGACTTACTGGAGTTAGAAAAAATTACCGTATATCTGAAGAAAAATTGAAAGATCCTAAAACTGGCTAAAAAGTATATAAAGATAAAGGTAGTATATCTTCTAGATAAGCTAAAAGAAGAAGAAGAAATATAATATATAAAGGATAGTAGTCTTTCTAATACTAAACTAGAGGAATTATTAAAAAATCTGGTTATTTAGAATAATATTCTTTTAAATAGTCCCCCTATCTGGAGTACCTGGGTTTCTGAATCTTTTAATTATAGCTTGAAGCAATAAAGGCTGGATAACCTATTTCCTAAGAATCTTATTTTAAATTTAATTTCTATCCTAGTAGTGGAGTATGGTTTAGGTATTCCTTATAGAAATATTATAGTTTAAATAGATAACTTAGGTTTTTATAAAGTTCCTAAGTATTTTCCTTTAAGGGATAACCTTTCTACTTAATAAGGTAGAAGTGCTGATATCCTTAGGTTTTATAATCTAGGATTTTCTCTACTTTATATTCTAGGTTAATCAGGTCCTTAAGATCTATTCCTTTATTAAGTGGGGTCTCTGGATCCGCTTTCTCTAATAATAAAATATAAAAGATAGGATATATTTTTATATTTTTAGGTAGTTGCAATTTATAATTTACTAATTCTATAATCCTTTTAATTTTAAATGATCTAATTTTAAGAAAATTAAGTTTATTATTTTAGTATTTAGTATAAATATTTTATCACTAAAGGTAAACTTTATCCCCCTTTTTAAGGTCTGGTCCCTTAGACCTTTTTTAATTTACCTAGAAGATCATTCTTTAATTAAGGAATATAATATTAGATTATAATTAAATATAAAGTAATTATAGTTCTTCTGCAAATAGTATTACTTCTATAGGCAGGTATACCAATATATTAACCATTAATCTTAGTTCCTTTCTAAAGTTTATATAATATAGTAATATTCCTATAGTACTCTATTTTATTATATTATATACTAGTGCTACTTATAGTAAAAGCTATACCTAATTATTTTATTTATTATTAATATATATTTATAAGTATTATTCTAGTATTTAGTTTACTTATTGTAAAGGATTTAGGCTGACCGCCACTTCAGGGGGTAGGACACTCGATGTCAAGGCCTTCCTGAGGGTGAGAAAATCAAGAGGGAGAGAGAAGCCTCCCACAGATGGGAACTGTAAAGAAGCTTAGAAGTAGGATAAGATAGTTAGGATAAGGGTATAAAAGAAGAT
>NW_015622338.1:0-9639 GCF_000836295.1 Verruconis gallopava | reverse complement strand
CTAACCCTAACCCTAACCCTAACCCTAACCCTAACCCTAACCCTAACCCTAACCCTAACCCTAACCCTAACCCTAGGAAGGGTTTAGCTTCCTAGAGCAAAGGAATAATGTATAGCTAGAGCTTATTATGGAAGGAATATAATAAGGTAGTTATATTTATAACTTAGAGTAGCACGAGCTTCAAGAGTATGAGAAAATATTCAAACTAACTACTAGCTACGCTAGACAGTTGAATTATAAAGAGATACAATACCTGTAGAGACAGGATGTTTATATAGACTGTTTTCCTGATATCCTTATTACCTTACTTATTCTGATTATTTTTAGCAAAATGATCAGAATAATTACTCTAACTAATCAGTAATATCCTAACCCTTAATCATTGGTTAGTGCACTCATTTTGATTATTTTCCTAAAAATGATTAAAATAATCACTCATGTGATCAATCACATGTTACTTTGTAATACCATTCCCCTCCTTAATAAGCTTATCCTAAACTTCTAATACTTAAGGAGTTTAATAGCTACTAATTAAGAGACAAAAATATCTTTAGTCTCTTCCCTTCGCCGCAAACGTCTTGCTTCTGAAATTAAAGAATCAGGAAGCATTACAATTCTTAGTTATAAATATTATTTAATCTATAGACTAACTTATATTACTATATCTTCTTTAAAGAGTATTAAATACATAAACTATACCTATAAAGGAATAAAATACGTCAACATGTCCTGGGAAATTCTAGATAAGACTAGGGAAGAAGCTAAATCTGTTATAGAAGAGAGTCTTAAAGAATTATTAGAAGTTTATATAAAGTAATAATAACTAAACACCAAATAACAAAAGCTTCTAGCCCAACTTTCCTAAAATTGGAAAATTCTAAAGATAGCCAAAAGTTATGCAAAGGTAAAAGCAATTTATTTAATAGATAAACTAGAAAAGGAAGAAGAAGCTGAATAAGTAAGAAATAATAGTTATTCTAATAGTGAGCTTTATAAGTTTATAGATAATCTTACTATCTTTAACCAGACTATCGAAACCCGAGGGGTTTCAGATATGTTAGATTCTCATAATGGAATCGCGATAATTTAAGTAGACAGTTAAGGTTCTTATATGGTTCCTAAGTATTTTCCTCCAGTAGGTAATCCTTCTATTTTATAAGGTAAAAATATTGATATTATCTAACTCAGTGGTCCAAGATCTCCTTAACCTTATATTCCTGCTCAGTAAGGTCTTCTAATTCAGTTTCCTTATTAAGAGGAGTTTCTAGATCTGCTTTCTCTAGTAACAACATATGAAAGATAGGGTATATCCTTATACTCTTAGGTAGTTGTAGTTCATAATTTACTAGTCCTATAATCCTTTTAATTTTAAATAGTCTAATTTTAAGAAAATTAAGTTTACTACTTTGGTATTTAGTGCGAATGTTTTGTCACCAAAGGTAAACTTTATCCCCCTCCTTAAGGTCTGGTCCCTTAGACCTTTTTTAGTTTGCCTAGAGGATCATTCTTTTATTTAGGAATATAATATTAGATTATAGTTAAGTATAAAGTAATTATAGTTTTTCTATAAATAGCATTACTTCTATAGGCAGGTATGCTGATGTATTAACTATTAATCTTGGTTCCTTTCCAAAATTCATATAATATAGTAATATTCTTATAGTACTCTACTTAGTTATGTTATATACTAGCACTACCTATAATAAAAGTTATACCTAATTATTTTATTTATTATTAATATATATTCATAAGTATTACTCTAGTATTTAGTTTACTTATTCCATCTAGCTATCACTCTATAGATAATATACTATTAATATTCCCTATTCTATTTATAGCACTTAGCATAATTCTCTCCAGAAATAAGATATAAATATCTTATCCTAATTAGAGATAATCTTCTCTAGTATACTAAATTTCCCTACTTCTTTTAAGAAGACTTTTACTAAGTAAGAAGTAGTAAATTACTAAGGAATTAAGGTAAATATTATATATTTTATCAACTGATCAACAGTAACTATAATATTTTTATATTCCACACTATTTTCATCTTTAAAAGGTGGTAATGGTCCGATAAAGTCTATTAATACCTCTTACTAGGATTTCTCTAGTACTCGGTTTGGTTAAAGTAGTCTATAAGGTTTATATCATTTATACTTAGCTTTCTTATATAAATGGTAAGCCCTAATCTAAGTAAAAACCTTTTATTATATCTTAGGAAAGTAATAGTTTCATTATAGTCTTTCCAAGACCTCTTTAGCTTTAGCATATCCTTGCAGTAGTGGCTCATAATATTTAAATATCCATTCTTTCTTAAGATTTAGGGGTAAGATAATTTTCCCTTCATGCATATAGACTTGTAATTTGTCGTTGTGGTCCATATATTGCTTAATAAAGTTACTTTTCAATTATTTAGTTTAAATCCTCTGAATCTCAGGTATATTAATTTTTATTAGAGACGCCACTTAATATATCATCGAGTCTCCTTCCTATCATAAAAGAGTATATTTGACTTCCATTCCTTTATTATAATCAGTTCTTCTACTTAATATATCAGTATTAGTATTAAGTTTTCTACTCCGATATTTGATCTTGAAGTTAAATAATAATAGTTTATATAACTATTTTAGCTGTCATCTATTTAACATCTTAATAGTGGTAAAGTTTCGGAGATTCTGGTAATCTGATAAAACTAAGAATATATCTTTTCTTCCTTCTAAGTAATATCGCCAGTGTTTAAGCACGTCAACGATCGCTAGCAGCTCTTAATCTGATATAGAATATCTAGTCTCTATATCAGTAAATTTCCTTAAATGATAGGCTACTGGTCTCCATAGCCCATCTTCATCCTGTTGACTTAGGACCTGTTAGGAATACTTTCCCAATACCGACTAGCTTCACTAATGTAAGCCGCTTCGGAAGGGTTGAGCTCCCTAGAGCAGAGGAACAATGTATAACAAGAGCTTATTATAGAAGGAATATAATAAGGTAGTTATATTTATAACTTAGAATAGTCTGAGCTTCAAGAGTATGAAAATATATTCAAACTAACTACTAGCTATACTAGATAGTTGAATTATAATAAGTATAGACCTAAGCTTAGCCCTCCTTATATAGACCTAGATTCTATTCCTCATGACCAAGTCTTAATCGTTCCCGATAAGACTCATATATATAGTCTTATCTGCTAAGGCTAAGACTAGTGTAGAAAGTCTTATATACTAAGACTAAGACTGCTGCTTAGTATCACTTAGTAATAACCTATATTACTCTAACTATACTGGTAAGTATACCGTAATATCATTCCCCTCCTTAGTAAGTTTGTCCTAAGTATTAGTTTATTTAAGTATTATTTCACCCTTCCTTCGAATCTAAAGATATCTCATTCTATTTTATCCTTAAAAGATTTTAATAGGGTCTTATAAATAATATACTTTCACCATAAAGTGAAGTGAGTATATAATAAGATTAAACTTTATAGAGATATAATAATTATAGTATATTAAAATTACTTTAAATATGGTATTTATTATATTTTTATATCTAGAATAAAATTAGTAAAATGCGCTTCCTATACTTTAAAGGGAATTACCTATATTAATTTATCCTAGGCTTCCCTAGATAAAACCAGAGAGGAAGCAAGGTCACAAATAGATACTGATTTACTAGAGTTGGAAAAGATTACCACACGTCTGAAGAAAAATCGAAAGATCCTAAAACTAGCTGAAGAGTATACAAAAGTAAAGGTAGTATATCTTCTAGATAAGCTAGAGAAAGAAGAAGAAATATAGTATATAAAAGATAGTAGTCTCTCTAATACTAAATTAGAAGAACTATTATGAGATTTAATTACTTAGAACAATATTTTTTTAAATAGTCCTCCTATCTGAAGTATCTAGGATCCTAAATCTCTTAATTATAGTTTAAAAAGATAAAGGCTAGATAACTTATCTCCTAAGAATTCTATTTTAAACCCTTCTTCCACCCTAACGGTAGAATATGATCTGGGTATTCCTTATAAAAGCACTATAGCTTAAATAGATAATTCAGATTCTTATAAGATTCCTAAGTATTTTCTTCTAAAGGATAACCTTTCTACTTAATAAAATAGAAGTACTAATATCCTTAAGTTTTATAGTCTAGGATTTTTTCTACTTTATATTTAAGATTGATCAGGTTCTTAAAATTAGTTTTTTTATTAAATGGGGTCTTTAGATCTGCTTTTTCCAATAACAAAACATAAAAGATAGGATATATTTTTATATTTTTTAGTAGTTATAACTTATAATTTACCAGTCCTATAATCCTTTTAACTTTAAATAGTCTAATTTTTAGAAAGTCAAGTTTATCACTTTGGCGCTTGGTGCGAATGTTTTGTCGCTAAAGATAAACTTTATCCCCCTCCTTAAGGTCTGGTCCCTTAAACCTTTTTTGATTTATCTGGAAGATCATTCTTTAATTAAGGAATATAATATTAGATTATAGTTAAGTATAAAGTAATTATAGTTCTTCTATAAATAGTATTACTTCTATAGGTAGGTATACTAATATATCAACTATTAATCTTGGTTCCTTTCTAAAGTTTATATAGTATAGTAATATTCCTATAGTACTCTGCTTAGTTGTATTATATACTAGCACTGCCTATAGTAAAAGCTGTACCTAATTATTTTATTTATTATTAATATATATTTGCAAGTATTACTCTAGTATTTGGTTTACTTATTCCATCTAGCTATTACTCTATAGATGATATACTGTTGATATTCCTTATATTATTTATAGTACTTAGTATAACTCTTTCCAGAAATAAGATATAAATACTTTATCTTAATTAGAAATAATTTTTTCTAGTATATTAAATTTCCCTACTTCTTTTAAGAAGACTTTCACTAAATAAGAAGCAGTAAATTGCCTAAGAATCAGGATAAATATCATATATTTTGTCAGCTAATTAATAGTAACTATAATATTTTCATATTCTATATTATTCTTATCCTTAGGAGGTGGTAAGGGTCCGATAAAGTCTATTAATACTTCCTGCCAAGACTTTTCTGGTGCCTTGTTTGGCTAAAATAGTCTATAAGGCCTATATTATTTATACTTGGCTTTCTTGTATAAATAGTAAGCCTTAATCTAAGTAAAGATTTTTTATTATATCCTAGGAAAGTAATAGTTTCATCATAATTTTTCCAAGACTTCTTCTGCTTTTATGTGTCCTTATAGAGGCGGTTCATAATACCTAAATATCTATTCTTTCTTAAGATTTAGAGGTAATATGATTTTCCCTTTATATATATAGACCTATAATTTGTCATTATAGTCTATATATTATTTAATAAAGTCCCTTTTTAATTATTTAGTTTAAATCCTCTAAATCTCAGGTATATTAATTTTTATTAAAGATGCCACTTAATATATTATAGAGTCTCCTTCCTATTATAAGAGAGTATATTTAACCTCTATTCCTTAGTTATAATCAGTTCTTCTATTTAATATATCAGTATTAGTATTAAGTTTTCCACTCCGATGTTTGATCTTGAAGTTAAATAATAATAATTTATATAACTATCTTAGCTATTATTTATTTAACACCTTAGTAGTAGTGAAGTTTCAAAGATTCTGATAATCTGATAGGACTAAGAATATCTCCTTAGTGCCTTCTAAGTAATATTACTAGTGTTTAAGTACGTTAACAATTGCTAGCAGTTCCTGATCTGATATAGAATACCTAGTTTCTATATCTATAAATTTCCTTAAGTGATAGGCTACTGGTCGCTATAACCTATCTTTATCCTGTTAATTTAGGACCACTCTAAGAGCATATTTAGAAGCATCTATTTTAACTCTTATCAGCTTCTTCTTATCAAATAATTGTAGTACTAGAGTAGTTATAACTAATTTCTTAAACTTATTAAAGGCCTTTTAAGCGTCTTCAGTCTACTGAAACTCCTAGGAAGTGATGCCAGTGTTTTCCCTTTTCTTAGTAAGTTTAGTAAGTAGTACTATAATTCTTAAATATTTAGGGATAAACTATCAGTAATAATTCATAAATCCTAAAAATACTTAAACTTACTTAATAGTTTATAGTTCAGGCTATTCCTTAACTCTTTTAACTTTTTCTGGATTTACTTCTAATCCCTTTTCTAATATAATCAGTCTAATAAACTTAATTTATTATTTATAGAACTTATATTTAGATAATTTAAGTTATAGATTATATTTCTTTAGCGCTTTTAAGACCTTTTGGATGTGTTTGATGTGTTCTTCAAGTGTCCAGGAGTATACTAAAATATTATCTATATAGACCTTAATATACTTATCTAGGTATTCCCACAACACATAATTTATATATGCCTATATAATAGCTAGGGTATTTATAAGTCCAAATAGCATTACTCTATACTAATAATACCCTTGATGAGTGCTAAACGCTGTCTTATACTTATTATCCTACTTAATCCGAATTTAATGGAATGCTTCCGGTATATCAAACTTCATGAACTATCAAGCTCCTTAGAGTCGGTCTTATAACTCCTGGATTAATTGTAGTATTATGCTATTCTTTACTATAATACTATTTAGGTATTTATAATCTATATAAAATTATAGTCTGCTATTAGGTTTAGGTATATAAAATACTAGATATCTTATAGGAGACTTAGACTTTTTAATAAAATCTTACCTTAGGTTTTCATCTAAGTACTTATCTAGTACTTCTCTTTGGTCTGCCCTGAGTAGATAGATACCAAACCTTTTTAATTAGGATCCCTTTTTTAGTATTATCTCATGATTGAACGGCTGGTGCGGTAGTAAGGCTTCTTCTAAAGCCTCTTTCTTAAAGAGTTCTGTAAATTCCCTATATTCTAAAGGAATTTAGAACGCTATCTTCTGCTCCTCTTAGAGCTGATAAATAGCTACCACCTCTATATCTTATATACTCTGCTATATAAGCTTTTTCATCTGCCCTCCAGTATGCTTCCTAACCTAGGCAGGATATTAATCCTTAACTAGAGATACTATTAAGGTTAACCAGTTAATATATGGTCTTTTATCCTAGAGCTATAATAATCTAAGGATAATATCTAAATCCCTAATATTAGTAATATTAAATATCCTTCTAACCTTTTTACCTAATATTATTATATTGATGGTTATCTTATACTTAATTATACCTTAGTCTAAAGTAATTAGAGTTCTATTAGTAATAATAAATAGATATAGATCCTTTTTCTTACTTAAAGGTAAACTCTACTCCCTAGTATACCAACTACTTAAGAAGTCTGCTGTAGCTCCTAAGTTAATTATAGTTATAATAGAATTATTTATAATCTTAACTTCTACTATTAGCTTACTTTCCCCTAACTTACTAAAGCTTTAAGGTTCCTTCTAAAAATTAACTATTATACCCCTTAATAGTCAACCTCCTTATTTCTTGAGAAGTAAGGGTACTTACTTTCACCGTCATCAAGCGTTTCTTCGCCTGACTCCTATTCCTCAGAACTTCTATCTAGGTTAGATATCTCTTTTATTACTTACAGGTTTAATCAATACAACTTCTATAGATCTTTAGAGTCTGGATCTATATTTATCTGAAATCTAATTCAATATAGGTCTTTAGGTAAAACCTATATAATAGCTTTTCTTATTAAATCATCTATTATATAGATAAATTTTATAATATATTTATAAATATTTTTTATTATCTTATTCTCTTTAGGGTTAAGATTTCCAATCGTGCTTTGGACTCCCTATAGTAATAGTCTAGTATTAATTAATAGATGGTTTTTATTGATGATTCCCTATTATATTAATAGTATATAATATCTTAGATATTAATAACCCTAAGCTATATAAAGATTAATTAGAAGATGCTTATGGTATATATAATAATTATTTCCTTTAATACCCTTAATCTGGAGTATTTATCATACTTATATAAAGGAAACCTTAGGTGGTCTATAAGGGTATTCCTATGATAGTTCTCCTAGGTCCTTATTTTCACTATGCTTCTAAAACCTACAATTTTGGACTTTACAATGGCTAATTAGTAATACCTAATAGAACTTATAAGCTATATTCATTTAAATATCAGGATACTATTCCAAGATTCCTTAAATTACAGTCTTATCCTGTAATCCAGTATTTTGATTTAGTCCCTATTAGTAAGTATTATAAGAGCCTTTCCTAAGTATTATAATCTTCTATATCTGCACACCTATTCCTAGAGCCTTAATTAACTATTTTTTAGGCCTTGAATAGTTTCAAGCAAAATATCCTGGTTAACCATACTTAAAATAATTTCCTATATTCTTCTTAAAATTCTTAGGTTTTCTCAGGGCTTGTTCACCTCTCTGGAGCTTATCTATCTCTATAGGCTGTAGTCCATAGTAGTCAGTAAAGCATCATAGTCTCCTATAATTAGGTTGGTATCTTAGCATCTTTCCTTATTTATTAAACTTATTTTCAAATAGAATGGAATCGACCCTAATTACAGACTTAATAAGCTCAATAAGGGTAGATATTTCTTTCTCCCTAAACTATAACTAAGCTTTAACTTCTGGTTTAAACCCTATAAAGAACTTAGTATGAAGTATATCGTTATTCTATTTTAAAATTACCGCTTATTTCTCAAATTCGACCGTATAGGTACTTATATCTAACTTCTAGTATAGTTCTAATAGTTTCTTTTCAGCTAGGTGAGCCTTATTAACTTACTAGAAGTACTAATCCATTTCTCCTATAAATACTAAATAGCTCTGGAAGATCCTTTTAATATTATATAGAATATCTCCTTTCTTCAGGATGTATTAATTAACTTACCTCTAGATTTAGGTATATGCGCTTCCTTATAGATAGGAAATAGTATATATAACTTTCTTTTCTTCAGTATTAAGTTTATCCTGGTTCCAATAGATATAGATCCTAAGTTAAGACCTAAAAGCTTTATATTTAGATTATTCCCCTTTAAAGGATTTAGGTGGATTAACTTTTAGTTAAGCTATATTATTATTAAAGAGGTTCTTACTTCCAGAATCAGAATCTGAATCAGATGGATCTGAGTTGTCAAATAATTGAGCGTCTGGTAGGACTTCCGGATCTCTTAATAGTAATAGAGGTGGTAGAAGTACTACTATTTAATATATTAATAATTTAGTAGTACTAATACTTAAAGTAACTTTAATCTTCTTTTTTAATAGACTAGACTATTATTGACTCCCACTACTTCTCTTAAAGATAGTAGATATAAGATATTATTTCTTACCCTATTTAATAGTTTGGTAATTTAACTTTTGTTAGAAATACTTTCCTAATACTAACTAGCTTTACTAATATAAGCTGCTTCAGAAGGGTTAAGCTCCCTAAAGCAGAGGAATAATATATAATAAGAGCTTATTATAGAAGGAATATAATAAGGTAGTTATATTTATAACTTAGAATAGTCTAAGCTTTAAGAGTATGAGAATATTGTTACGAGGTAACATGGTGATCACGTGAAGGGAGAGCGATCATGTTGATCATTCATGATCGAGGTGATCAGTCTGCATAAGCGAAAGGTTGTGATTCGCTCAGAAGGATTGAACGAATCAGGAATGCAGTTAGTGATCAGTCTGATCATTCATGATCAGAATGATCGCT